>NW_017101109.1:79503-111690 GCF_001263275.1 Habropoda laboriosa
CCGCCTCTCTTATCGTGCCATTTAAAATCCAGAGGATTTCTTTCCTCTTGTCCGTGAACGGCTCACGATGACATCGTTGCGGTATTATCTGGCTATCAGCGACAATAGCTGCTCGAGAACGGGAACTACCCACTGAGTGTTACGAATGTCGCGGAATTACCGGGAAACAAGGAGGTTGCACTCTAATTCTCGGGTATTCTGCTGGGATCTGACAAATCCGACGCCGTAACTTTCGTTCTGCTATTTTTTCAATTGTAGAAATTGTTAATTAAATTAAAGGAGGAGTTCAGCTTGATTTCGATTTTTTTTTTTTCTTGTAAAAATTGAAAGTACGATATCTCGAAAACATGGTCTTGGAATACTAAGAACGAATTTATGAAAATAACGAAGTTACAGGCGCACTTATTGAACATGTTTTTCAAGATGGCGTGTAGCGATAACTCGAAATATAATCGACTGATTAAATTCGGATAAAGTGCATTCAATTCTATATAGGTAACGTTTCAGACAATATTTGCAATATTTATATCAATATTATTTAAGAAAATAAAATTGACCTTCAAATTTCTTCCACATCTTCACACATGAAGAACTATTTATACTACATTATTCCAAATAATTTTTGTAAAAACATTTTTTCGATAGCTTCAGTTTCTTCTCAGATATTCCAGTCATATCCAGTTAAAAAAGACACCCTATATATACAGTGACTCTTACTAATATTCGGACACTCTTTAAAACAGCATAACTTTTTCTAAATTGGATCAAACGACTTGAGTTTTTTTTAGAAGGATTAGTATACCAGATGACGTGTATAAAATTTTTTGAAAATACTGCAATTTGTGGGAATTGCGAAGAAAATTGTAAAGGTCACATTCGACAACTTTTTTACCTGAGCTTGTAACGAAAATTTAAAACATACGTTTTGTAGATTTACGTCAATTATACGCATGCTGAAAATTTCATCGAAATCGGTAGATGGAGAAACAAGCAACAGGCATCGAAAGATGTAGGAATCTTCAGATTTATTACAATTATAGGCCGAACGTGCTGAAATAGTGCGATTTTCACAATCTTTAACGATTTGTAGCTCGTAGTAACATTAACCGATTTCGATCAAATTTTCAGCATGCGTACAATTGGCATAAATCTACAAAACGTATTTTTTTAAATTTTCATTACGGGCTCAGGTAAAAAAGTTGTCGAATGTGACCTTTACAATTTTCTTCGCGATTTCCACAAATTGCAATTTTTTCAAAAAATTTTACACGCGTTATCTAGTATACTAATCCTTCTAACTTCGTTAAGTCCAATTTTAAAAACGTTATACTGTTCTAAAGAGTGTCCGAATATTAATAAGAGTCACCGTATATACTTTAAGTATTTGGTAGGAGATGATGACTTTAGCCCTCAATCCTTAGCCACAGAATGAATAAGTCGTTTTTGAAAATTTTTCTTTTTCTTCGGAAAATTAATGCACCCTAATTTCTATTGGGCAAGTTTCAAAGACACTGTTTACCACATTGATCCTTTACTAATCACGGCTAATTGCAACAAAAATCCAGTCGCCCAACGAAACGATACTAACCCAATTTCTAAAACCCCTCTGCCCTCAGAAAATCAACTTATACCGTGGAGAGAAATCCCTCCGTATCGCTATTTTCGTTCTGTTTCATACAAACGTTATCGCGGGCGTAAAGTTTAACCGTAACAGGACATAAATCGGACGCAGATGCCATGTAACGACCCGGTTACCGGAATCGTTACCGGTTACTTCACCTTTTTCAAGTTGACGGTGGTCGCGATACGATGCCCATCGGAAAATGAAATTGGAGATAAAATGAAAGGACGTTTCTCACGGGGAATATTGGGTGTCGGGCGGCAGCGCGGCGCACTGACGCGCGTCGACTCGTTTTCATAAATTAATGCGGAATTATTTTTCCGCCGGAAAGGAATAATGGGGGATGACACGACGGGGTCGAACCAGCGTCGACGCGTTTTTGTGCCGGCTACGCCCACCTCGTGTCGGCTTTTGTCCTCCCCGTATTAAGACTTTCACGCCGAGATGTGTGATTTAGTGAAATAACCCTTCGCTTTTTCGGTGTACTAAAAATTCCGCGTTAAATCGACCGGTTGACAGAGAAATTTCACTACTTGCTGAAGCATAATTATACCAAGCATCCTGTATCGTCTGCTTAACCCTTTGATGACTATGTGCCATGTCGAAGTATTACTTGTGTAGCACATAATTAGGTCACTACTTCAGTTCTTTTTTTTCCAAACTAAATTATATGAAAATTAGTTTCCTCGAATATACGTACATACGTTTACGATTACTCTGACTATTTTTATTGCTTAAAAATATGAATCTATTGGTTGCGTTCGTAGTGTTTTGCGAACGAATATACGAGTCTATCGTTCTCAAAGGGTTAAGGAAATTTGACAGTGTCGTAATTTAACCTGTTTCGTTTATTTACGGATGCGAACCTATTGTACTTCGTAATATGTAAAACGGGCCACCTAAGTGCCTTCTCTATCCGTGATAGTACGAGAAATATTTCTCAAGTAATTTAAAGAAGATACATAACTGGTCTGTTTTATATTGTAGATAATAGAAAGCACGTAAGAAAGGGACAGAATAAAATAATGTATGAATAACATAAAGAGAATCCAACGAATTAAAACGAAACAATATATCTATTTACTATTTATTTTTCCTCCCACTTGAAATTTTCTACAATTTCAACGCAGCGTTATAACACCGACCCAATTCATCCTCCGCTGGAAAAACCAATTTCCTCGCGTCCTGCAACGGTGGCGCGCAACAGAAAACGGCAATTGTTTGAAAATCATCAGCAGCTGATCGAGTGGCGTTAAACATTCGTCGCATTATTCAGCCTGTACACGATCAATTCGCATGGAATATTAAAATTCAATTCACCGTGGGTTACGTCAATCACGATTTGCCGCCCGTCTGAAAAAAAGGCCGCGTGCCCAGGCCGGGATAATTCGTTCGCATGAAAATTCCTCCATGAATCTTTGAACGCCTATTAGCTAAACCGGCCGAAATTAGACGGCAATTTTGACAGCCGTTCCTCCACCCGATCAAATATGTACACGAGTAGTCGGGAAGTCCCTTCATGAATGATAAACGAACACCCTCTATATATCACCTAGCCGGCAAGCGAAACAATTCCACCCCCTAGATCCCAGTTCAGGGACCGAAGAAGCTAATTCGGCTGCTCGATTGTCCGTGATAATCAGCCGCGGCTGTACCCTCTGCTCTGACAATGCTAAAATTTTTACTCCTCGAGTGAAAAACGAGCCCCCGTAAGAACGATTTCGAGGGTGAAGCCGTCTCTCCTTTCCGATGGAACCATGGAAACTTGGACGGGGAAGGGGTGGAGTAGAGCTGCTTATCGGCACGTAACAAAGGACAAGCACGCCGTTCAAGTAGCGAGCGTACACTTTAATATTTTTAAAGTACGTCCGATCCTCTATGAAGGGTCTTCCGCTAACGAAGCAGAATCGAAGCGACGAGCCGGAAAATGGAAGGGGTCGCGAAGAAAAGGGGAGGTCGTGCAAGGTAAGACGGAAAGGAGAAAGTTCTTTTGGGGTTAAATCGCGGACTGTTGTTGGAGATGGACGTGGACGGAACGACGGAACAGGGAATTTTTGGATACCTTTGACGATCATTGCGAGTGCTATTCTGACACAGATTAGGGTAGGTACATATTAGAGAGGAATTAACGCGTTCTGTGGAAGCATCGCCCGCTATCCTTCGAATTATTTTCACTTACATTCTTAATACCTGTATTTTTCTCAGTTTCGCATAATACGATAGATGTCTGCACTTCTGCATACTTAAGGTTTATTGAATACTCAAACTGTGCATTTTTCATGATGTAGGTGATACCGTTCTGTCATAGGAATTGGTGTGTCACACATCATGTGACGCTGGTAACGAACGAGTTAAGATATATGGATGTACAGCGTGTAATTTAACACTAGAACCACCGGTCGGGTCAAAAATGACCCATATTGAAGAATCAATTCAGAGGACTACCTTTAAAACACTTCTTTGTGTGCCCCGAAATATTTATCGACGAGTAAACTTCCGACTTGAGAAAATCAGCGGACACTTTCAGCATCCGCTGTGATCTCTCTAAAATATTTAATATTGAAGCAAAAGTGTCAGCATGCGATGCAACGTTTTTGCTGTCTAAATTCGCGAACTTTCGTCAGACACCGCAGAATAAAGATAATTCGATCGACGATCGACGTGTATTAATCTAACACGCTATAAGTTGATTTCTAATTACTTCGAATATCTGTTACAAGTCACTATAGAAAGAGTACGAAGTTGTGTGACGAAATAAAGACAGGTTTGATACAGCTGTTTGCAAATTAATCGCGTTAATGCATGCTGCGTAGAGCTGGCTGCTGTGGATGCATCGCGGTATAGAAACCGGTTTTCCAACGACTACGCCTCGACATGTATACCTTTATTACGTTATCCTGTTATCTTAAAGCTTTGAGAGGGAAACTGGCTCGTCTGAAACGGTTCATCACTCTGTAGGATACACTTGTTCGAACCCTTTGTCGACCGTCGCGTCTCCTCTCGTTTTCCAATAGAGAGATCCTCGAAAATACGTAACAAGATGTTAGGCGAATATATCCTTCTCTCTACTTTATCCACGGTTCACCGTTATTTCAGTGTGGTGCGGTGCGGTATCACGGTTGCCACGGGTTTTGAATAAATCCGGATTTAGCAGGGACGAACGCGGCATTCATTCGCGACTTCCGACAACTCGTCCGAACTTTTAATAACGTCGCTGTCCGTTTCCATAAGTGAGTTATCGTGGATGGAGTTTCGCCTTGTCGAGCGTTCGGATTACCACGAGTGGGAACGTGGCTCTCGCTCGAGAAATTTGTTTACAAGTGATGATTGCATAATTAGATCACGCTGCTCGGATCGCTGGCAAAAAGAGCCTGCTTTAAATCGTGTACACGACGTGTGCATGTTCAATTGGTATTTGTGACACGTGTGTGATCTACTAATTTCGTTTATCTCTGATATTCCATTGAGCTGGCTCGCTTTGGAATTGGTGTCAAGATTGTAAAATTAATGGGACAAAGTAGGATTGATGTAATTTTCAAAGAATGGATAGGAGATAAGGCTGAATTTTCTTAGACCTTAACCCTTTCGCTGCGACAGATGTTTGTACGTCAATGCACAGCCGCAAGATTTTTATTTTTATTTTGCAAATTAAGGTGGAAGTGCGGGAAGAATTAGGCTTTAAAAGCACAATGTGAACAAATTTTCAAAGCGCCTACAAGCGTCAACAGCAATGAAAGGGTTAATAATAGTGGAGGGTCAATAATGAATTATCCAGAGTAAGGTCGCGACATTTTACTGAAACTACTCGTTACTCATTCTCTCAGTTTTCCATTCGAAGATCCCACTAACATCGTCCCCTGTTGGAACCACTTAAAATAGCCCTAAAAATTCAAAGATTTCAGGTTTATCCTGATTTATCTCTCCGTTAAAAACGTTTTATTCACAAGGAATAGTTAAATGGACCAAACGCGTCAGAAGTCGAGGAGACTACGTTCAAAGATACCGCAGCAGCATACAGCTATCGGTACTTTGATAAATTTCACAAATACATTCCGGATAATTATTAAACTTAGCCCGCTGCATTCGCCGGAAATACTGGGAAATGAAATAAAGTAGAGAAAAATTGCGCGCATTTTAACATTAAAAAATGAAGCGACTGTGGTAAAAATTTCACGAGGTCCATTTTACTCTCTCCCCACCCCCGAATTGTCGGTTCATCGCGGACAAAACGTTTCGTCGAGTGGGTCGCGTCGGATCGCTCCGCGGCACCGCGAATAATATACGGGATCCCATTATCCGTGCACGGATTTCCGAAATACCAGGACGAGTGGCTAGGAATTTGCTCTCTCAGCGGTCCTCTCAATGAGTGCCGTCCATCATCGTTTGCGCGTGTCCTCTTCTCTCCCTCTTTTTCCCGCCGTTCTACCCCCGCGCGCGTCCACATGTGTGCGCACACGCGTGTGTGTGTGTGTCTTTATCGTACAACGTAAACGCGCAATTTCGGACGCCGTTGGATTAACTTTCGCTCGCTCGAAGAAGAATAGCCAATAATACTTTTTCATTAAGCCACGCTAGAGCTAGGATTACCGCGTCTGCTGAGACCTTGTGCGCCGAAGCAATCAAATTATATTCCCACTGCAATCAGCGAGGCGAACGAAAAAAAAAGAAAACGAGTAAAAAATAATAGACAGAAGAGGCAATCGACGAATGTATGGAAAAATAAAGAGAAAAGAAGGGAGAGCTACGAAAACGAAGGGAGAGACGCATGTGAAAATCGGCGCGAGAAGAGATCTCGCGAATCGACGGAAACCGTCGATGTTCGCCAATCGAGAATTACTTGGAGAGAATTTAATAAGCGACTGCTAGGGGGAGAAAGGAGGAGAACGAGAGAGGAGGGGTTTCCGGTAAGTTGTAAATTCAATTGTTACTTCGTCGAAATGCATTTCCCTCCCAGCCTCGTCGATTAATTCGCGAACGTCGCAACGATTCAATTACGACAGGGGGCTATTGTAATATTTTTTCCATTAAAAAACGGGTTTCGCCAACGGGCATTGGCAATTACGCGTGACTATTTGCGTATTGTAATGTCGTTGCTCGTTTCCATGGCGGAGAGAGAATCACTCGAGGAACTCGGGGCAAATTCGTTTCGCCGATCGAAGGAGATCGCTCGTCGTCGGCTGTATATACGTGTACAGCTCGCTTCGGTATTAAATTCTTTAATTATTCGTTAATAAAATACTCTCCGTTCCAGTTTCCTCTTTCTTAGCGACTCTTGCCGCTCGAATCGGCCGGCAATCCTCCGGAGAACGGACAGATCGCGAGTGTAATTATTTTCCTTGCCGCGATCCTCTCGAGCTTTCTCGCCAATCCACCGGAGTAAATGAACCTTCATTTATCTTCGCTGCTATGCAGTCACTTTTTATCCCGTCAGCTATTTCGAACGTGTACAGGCTAATAATTCTGAATAGAACCGGGGGTATAATGAATTTTCTATTACACCACGGTGTACTTATTCTTTTCCTCGTTATTTCTCTTTATTTTTGGACATTTTTTTTCGAAATTTAATCGAGGATAAATAATTCATTTCTTTCTATTTCACCGACTGAAAAATTGCTTTTATCCGTTCGGACGGTTTTGATAGAGAAGCGCGGAGTGGCGTGACGCGTTTAAACAACTTCACGCCAACAGAACACACGGCGGTCATAATTGGTACGATGATAGAGTGGAAATTAACGGTTGCAAGTTCCGGAGCATTTTCAATAGCTGGAAAGTCTATTTCGTGTCCGTAACAGCTGTTCAGAGAGACGTCCGACCACGGATTAGTCTTTTCGGGAGAGGCGAAGGCTACGACAGATGTTTCCAAACAAATGGCAGCGAAACTTTCTGTAATTGAAATTAATGGTTTATCGTTTGGTCAGCTTTTATACAGCGAGAACGCGGCTACGAGCCGTTAAATCGGGAATTTTCGTTGTATAAATGGATCGTGAAGTGCCGATAGACGTGGATAAATATGCGTTCCTTGCTCCTTCCGTGTTTCTAAATTTTCCCGAATTATCGCGGTCGTTCATAGCCGCGTTTTAATATCCGTTCGCGAAACGTGTGCATTATGCACTGACAGCGTAATCATAAACACTTCTACTGAATTGTTGCAATTTCGGGGAAGTGCTGGTGGATTAATTTAATTTTCTACGCGAATGGAGTTCTATGTTTACTGTCAGATTTTCAGATTTAGCTGGTTCCGTTAAATTGATTGTCAAGAGGTTTCGAGGGAACGTTTGAAAATCTTTTAACCTTTTTTTTTAAATCAGATATTGCTGATATTATCCTATTAAAAATTGATTAGAATGGGAACACAGAAAATTTTCGAAACTGTCAATTATAGCATTATATTAAATTATTAATGTACTCTGTCTTATAGTTAATTACTAAAATTCAACTTTCTGGTATCACCACAAATTATTACATACTAGATATTATAAATATCTTCCTTATTTTGTTGTTATATGAAAAAATTTCTCGGGACAAAGTTACACTTCAGAGTTCCCGCCACATTTCAGAGGAAACGAATTAGTGTGCTAGTTTTATAAATATGTAGTGAAATAGTTTCTTTACGAGATTTTTTAAATGGAACCCTACATTATTTTCAATATTCTCGTAAAGAGTGAAAAAACAAATTTAACGACCTTAATAACCACATTCCACCAAAATTTGTTCACACGAGTATGTATTCTGTAGAAAATTACTAATATGTAGGTATAAATAAATAAATAAGTACAAATCAAATTACTAATGTAACAACCATCAACGAAGACGTCAATTAAATAATCGCGAAGTGATAGAAGCTTCTAGAAGAAACAAGCTTGCGATCCGCGGTAGACTCGCGGTTTTACGCGGGAGACTCGCGATTTTACGCGGGAGTCTCGCGGTTTCGCGCGGGAAAACAATTAGCAACGCTCAAGTATAAATATCACGGCCGCGGACGCAGCCAAGCAGTCTTGCTGTACTCTGCTGAGAGAGAGGTCGCCCTTCAGAGTGGGAGAGTACGAAGCCTAGCTTTCGGACACCCTTACAGCACAGGAGAGTACGGGGACTGACACCTGGGTCACTCTCTGGAGGAGAGAACGGCTGGACTATCCGCCGGTCGCCTCTGAGAGAGGAGAGTACAGGGAGGTCACCCGGACGCCTGAGGAAGCTCGGAGAGGATTGCGTAGTACTTCTGGTGGTATGGAGAGAACGGTTGGACTATCCGCCGGTCGCCTACCAGGAGAAGTGCCGGTGGACGCTCCGATCATACGCGTATCGCTTAAATATTGTGATAGGAGAGTACGAGAGCTATACCTGGGTCGCTCCTGGAATGGAAAGAACGGCTGGACGATCCGCCGGACGCCTTCCAGAGAATAGAGTACAGGAGGCTCACCGGACGCCTTCCCACAGTAATTGTTATAAATCGTTTTATCCGTTTCGTTAATATTGTAACGCGAGAGTACGGCTGCTTAAAGCCGGACGCCCGAAAGCAAAAGCAACAGCTCGAACACTGCATTGATTTGTTCGAAATTATTCTGTACCAAACGTTTAACATGTATCGACGAAAGATAAATAAACTTTTGTGTTTTTTCCCAGTCTCGCTACCAAAGAATATCCTTGCATTTCATAAAATCCTACTACACTAATATATATACCTACGTATTTTCTTGTCTCGGTGTTAATATACGAAACCAAAAACTAATCAACTTCCACCATGATTCGCACGAGAGGGTTAAGTGCGAACTGCCTGAAACCGGAGCCGCGAGTGCCCTCCCCGAAGACGGCGCTTGTCACGTTGGATCGTCATAAAATCGCGTCACCAAACCGGTGAACGCAATCTACCAAGTAACTAACTCGGTTACCGCGCACTTGTACACCACCGAACGTCCTCTCTCTCTCTCTCTCTCTTCCGCTCGCGTTCCATACGTCGCGGCGTCTTTGTTCCACTCACGGCTTCCACCCTTTCCTCTCGTCGAGAGTCGCTCTCTTTGCAGCGCTGCTGGCGGCGCGTGTACCTGCCCATTATGGCTAAAAGCGTAGCACACTCGATTATCACGTCGTCGCGCGTGGCTGAAAACTGAAAATGCCGTGGGCCTTTGACAGTGTAAGAGCCCCTCCGTCCCGGCGACGGCATTAGCCACGCCGTGAAAATTCCGCTAACAGCCTTACCGCGAACTTGCCGAAGCGGTCCCGTCGCCCATGGTGTCCTGATCGATCCCCGACGAAAACGCCGTTTTCATGCAACGAGCATACCCCAACTCTATACAGAAACTGTTTCTCACCTGTTTCGTACAGTTATGACAACTTTGATAATGATTTATCCTCGGGCGAGGACTACGTTTTCATCTCTCCCTCGCTGCGGGATCTACGTTTGACGTACAGCAGGGATATTTTGTCTTTTCGGTTGTGGACCGACAAGTTGGTTGGATTTTGTTATTCCGTGGGAAACTTGTTCCGGGCGATTTGGAGACCTTCTCGGTAATTGGATGGTAGAGACTGTTGCGCTTGTGTTGGAAGATCGTGGAGATAACGGGTGGAGTTTGTGAGTAAAAATTGGGAATTTTAATGTGAAGCAATAATGGTAGAAAAATCTTTTAACCCTTTGCACTCGAGTGGTGACTGAGAAGCGACGTTGTTTACCTCTTGGTAAAAAATTGATTTTACAGGACACCAGGTCTACAGACCTCGCATAATTGTCTAAGCAGCAAATTGGTTTGAGAGAAGCAATCGTCAATGAACTGTTAACAAGGCCTTGTGTAATATAAAAATACGTTAAAACGTAGAAATAAATCTGATTTACAAATTACTTGTAGCAAAAATTTTAATTTATGAAAGTGCGCCAAAAGGCGCTATGAAGGGCGCAGAAGCGCCAACATCAGTGAAAGGGTTAAGCGTCATAAAACAGGAACACCGAAAAAATATTTTCGGTACTTTTATGACGCGTAACGCAACCTATCTACAGAATTCAGAGTCGAAATTTATATCACTTTCATCTCATTGTATTTATGGATTGAGAAAAAGAAAACTCGCACGTGGCAGCATAGCTCAGCTGAAATTTGCATTTGAACGCGTCAGCGAAATTCTTAAGGCGGCATATACTTATCTGCGGGACGACAGGTTAAGAAAGGAACCCTCGTTCCCCGAGGTTCGACCACACCCTCGAATCATTATTAGGAAAACTACGCCGTTGTGATTTCTGGGAAAGACGACCCTTCGTATCTCGAGCAGAGGAACCGGGAGCGTCGTTTAACGACATCATGTGCCTCAAAATCCTTACAACAAAGTTTTTGTTTGCTCGAAATCCAAGACCTTCCCAGGGTGGTCTTGCCGAGCTCGTAAGGAATCCCTTGTAAAGGGACTCAATAATGACGCGACACAGGGACTCCGGAGGTATATAAAATCTCCGTATTGTATTCCAAACTCTGTTTCGCTTTCAAAAGATCTTAATTGTCTCTGTTGGTGGTTTTAATGCATTTAAAAAGTAGCTTTGAAATGTACTTGAAAAAGATATGTACCAAAAGAATGCTTCCTCGTTTAAAATTCCTCTTGTCTTCTGGTGTCTCGGTACACACTTTCAACCTGTGTATTTTAATTGTACACTTTATTCTAAAATAAAGTTATTATAGACTAATATAGTTATTAACATGAAAAATTGATAATAATAGCGTATAGAGACAATCTGCATAAATTTTGTCTAGACTCTAGATAAATTGTTTACGTCAACGTAATTGTACTGTATCCTTTGTGACGTATTTAACCCTTTCATTACTATTAGCGCCAATAGGCGTTTTGAAAATTTGCTCGCACTATACATACTGTTGGAACCTTTTGGTGCACTTTCATCTTAATTTAATATTTAATTTTATTCTTAAGCACTTTCGTATTAATTTGATGAACCGACGATATTTTCAAAATAACAAATTTCGCAGGCGTAGTTTAAAATTTACCGTCTTTCACACACGTTACGTGTTAAAACCTACCGCAACATTACTAATGCAACATTATCGACACTTGCACGTCACACTCGACGTTATCGGTTAATTAAGTGTAATATTCTTTAATAACAAAGCTTCAACAGGATACAATCTTAGAATTGAAATCATACGAAGCATTTTCATTTTACACGGGAGAAATGAAACAGTGAGAACTGCTTCGAACAATGTCCAACAGAAAATTGAAAGAGAAAGGTGAAATAAAGGACGAAATATCTTCTAAAAATTGTCTCTTCCATCGATGTACGTTAAAATTATAACAGGACAGCAAATTGTCTATTCCGAGAAGATGCTTTTCCACTTTGCTTTTTATGCACCTTTCACCTCACGCCCTATGAAAGTCCAGGTACATCGAGCGTAACCGCGCAGCTTTCAGAAACTTCAAAGAGTCACTCAACTGCCAGCCTTGTCCTTTTACGTTCTTTTCAACATGACGTGCCCGCCGTGTACCACATGTACGTGTGTGTACACGTGCATCAACGTGGCCGGTGGAACCGCAAGCCGTCCAACATACTGATTGCAATCTGCCGGTGGCTGGAACGTCTTACTCGACAATCGGCTACCGGTGAATTGCACAAAGGGCGAACTCGCTTGTAGAGACTCTGATTCCTCACGCTCGCCACCGTCCCGCCTCTTGATGCAATTGCGCTAACGAGGTGGGTCCGAGTTGCGAAAAACAGAGTTTCGAGACAATTCAGATCGGAGTTAATAAGTCTCAGTGTCGCCTTTGCGAAGGTACATCGGGGATAGATGGAAAATGTGAAGAAGATCAGTTTTCTAGATTGATTCGATACGGTGGTTTTTATCGTTGACAGTCTGGCAATTTTTGTTAACCCTTTTGAGTACTTGAATAAAAATTGATCTCAATTTAATATTAATTCCATATTCAAATTTGGCAAATTACAAATTCTCGAAAAACATAATTCGGTCGTGAAAGGGTTAAGTAATATTAACCCTTTCACTGCTATCGGCGCTTTGGAAATTTTCTCGCATTGGTTGGTGACTTTTGCCACACTTTCGCCTTAATTCGATCCTTAAATTTTGCTTAAAATTCAATCCTTCGAGTACTCTCGCTTTAACTTAGCAATAGGAATTTAAAAATGATGAATGTTCTAAAAATTTTCAAACGCCGAAACGAAAGATTTCGCCGATAATCAGCAGCAGCGAAAGGGATAAGTCGTTTTTAAGCGTCGGTCGAATTCTGTAGACCACTGTTATTAAAAAATATCGGAGACGTTTATTTGTGAAAATTTAGCTTCACAGCAGTTCTAGATTAATAACTCCAACGAAAGCCAGTCTCTCCTCTAATGTAATCCTCGAATAATATCCTCGGAAAGGCAGGACTACGGTTAAAATAGCAATTTAAAACAGTGACTTTGATAAGACGCTAATTAACCGCTTGCTCGAAACTGTACTACAGATGTTCATCAGCCACAAAAGAGCCCGCCGTGGAATAAACAGTTTTTCGAAATAATATTTGCACGAACGGTGGATGCACAGCATTAAACGCGGGCAAGAAAACGGCGACGGTGAATCTCGTTTGGTAGTCTGAGACACGGATCCTGCAGACCCTTGGTCGTCTAGAATCGAGATTATAAATATTGATCCTGAGCGTCCTTCAACTTTGAGTGCACTCGAGGAGTCCCTCTTGTCCCGCATTTCTATACCAGGCCGTAGTCGAGGGGGATTCTTCGTGGCGAAATTGAAATCCGAGAGGTTCCTCCTGCTCGTTCCGCCAGAAAGCGAGTCAAAGTCGCTTGGGCAAATTAAAATTGTAGGGCACGGTCGTGGACAACTGGCCTTTGATGGCCGCGCCAACGGTCACGGATCATCTAGTCTACGGTAGAAGGAAGAATCGCGTTGCCAGGGGAAAGATTTCTTTATGGGGGTTGGTCGAGTTGCGTTAAAGGCCGGAAAAGGGCCGTCAGGATCCTTCGAACTGTGGACGATCGAACGCCGTGGAAATTGAACGTTTTATGGGTGGACATGGGGTGAGAATGAAACATCATCGTGCAGCCGTTTCTTGGATATACACGATGGACACGTTTCGGTGTATTTACCAAATCAAGATTTATCTAATTAACGATCATTTTGTAATTTACCAAATCAAGAATTATCTAATTAACGATCATTTTGTAATTTACGATGTGTAAATATCTCGACGACTTTTAGTGACTTTTTCTATGTATACAATTCAACTGGTACACTGAATGCAACCACAAGGTCGATGGACCACATAGAACTAACGTCCGGTTAATCCTAAGCTTGCGAGTCTCCGAGGACTACAATTCCGGAAACGTGGGAGCAACCTCAGGCCACTTGAGGTCCAGGTTGCTCGCGGTTCACGACTGTGGAATCATAGGATCCTGTGGTCCAGAGACCTTGATCACCATGAATCCAGGTCGTGGTGCTCGATCTAGGTAACTGTGGATCCTTGGGATCTAACTCAGCTCGTTTCAATCTTAAAATTACAGGACCCAACATATCACAGTCCCAGAGCTCTGAAACCAAGCTCTGGCCTAACTTCAGAACTTTGAGACCCAGCTTAATTTAACTTTGGAACGCTAAGAACTGACCAAGTTCCAAAATCTTAGGACCCAGCCTAAACCGCAGGACTTAACCTGTCTCAATCCTGGAACTCTGAAACTAAGTTAAATCCAATCTGAGAACTTTGGGCCTAGCTCAGCCTGGAACGAGGAGAACTGACCAGTTTCAGTTCCAAAAGCCTAGGATCCAGCCCAGACCAACTGCAAAACCTCAGAATTAACCTGTCTCAATCCTGGAACTCTGAAATTCTGGAACCAAGTTAGACCCAATCTGAGAAGTTTGGGACTCAACTCGGCCTAACCTTTGAACCCTGATACACTGTCCAGGTCAATTCCAGATCCTCAGGACTCAGTCTGACCCAAACTTAGAAGTTTGGGATCCAGTCCAGCCTAAACTCGAAATCTAATCCTGTTCAACCCTAAGTCTAGACTATTTAGAACACAACCACAACCAGATGCATGCTCAAGAAAAATTGTTATTTGTGAATAACGTCTAAAATTGATCATTATCGGACGTTGCCCTTAAGTGACGTCTTGGAAAGAACGTATAAGCACCTCTCAAATTTGGAGAACGCTTGTACTTCCTGATAAAGGGGAAAAAAGTTTGCACGACAAGTGTGGAAGGTCGGTAGCCTAAGCTGGCTCAAGGGGGGCAAACTTTAGTCGAAGATCAGCAACGGACGTTAGGCCCGTCTTGCCCCGTAAATCGGTTTAACCGAGCTCTCGTTAACTTCGTTATCGCTAATGCCCGTTGCAATGTAGCTAAGTGGCTGTTGCTGCCTCGAGCTGCGCTGCCCTCGAGCCCCGTATCCTTTGCCAATTACTTTGCTACCGTCGAAGTCCTGATTCGATTAATCAATTAACGTAAGTTCATTTCCGGAGCGACATACCTTGCGTCTGCCCGGTCTAGACCAAGCTGCGTTTCGTTACGACACTGATTTTCTTCAGAACTTCGAAAACGTTGTTTTTTGACATCCGTAATTTCTGTTAAACTTCTTATTTATTTAGCGTTATTGCTTGTCATTCCTTAGTCATTAACCTGTTCAATATTACAAAAAATTTGTGCAAAAGATTCATTCTAACAAGACATGATTTCCAGAAAAATTTAAAATTGCAATCCTGAGACATCTCTATAAGACTTTGTTATTTTTATGAATTTTATAAATTTTGACTTACGACTTATGAGACGACGACATCAGTCACAATCTCTATATGTGTGCTCGTGACTTCGTTATTTTTATGAATTTTATAAATTTTGTAGGACACTTTCAATTTATGAAAAAAAAAAAAGGAAACCGATTTTTTGACAGTTAACCTGGACTCTCCTCTAAATCGAAGAAACAATATCTTCGTTCGCTAAGAGCATCCTAAATTTCAGCAAATATTATATAATCGTAGCAGCTCCTCGAAGTGAATCCTCTCAGTAAACGGTATCAGCTTTCGTTCGGCAAGTGTCCAGTGTCCCATAGCGTGGGATCCCGTGGCAAAGCAACTTATTTGGATTTCGTGGCAGCTAGAGGTTCGCGAAAATCACGGCTCGAAGGACGAGCGTCCTAGAAATTCCCGGCTAGCGTTAAGTCGAATCGATCGAGTGGATCGTTTTAGTACGCTGAGTCTGCATCAGGTCCCCCCAAAGTGCAATCGAGTTCGCTGATTCTGAGAGAACGCGGAACGTTACTGTACTATTCAGAGACGCTGTAGGCGTTCTCTTCATCTTCATCCCTCTGTCCCTCTCGTTCCTCTGCCCTCCACTCAGCCTCTTCCCTTGCCGCATGCAATTACTCTGATTTCACCTTCTGAAACGAGTAATTACCATCCCTCGGCTAGGTATAATTAATAATAATGAATACGACGTGTATTTTCCTCTCCGTTTTCCTCAACCGCCGTGCCTCCTTCGTTAGCCTTGGTGTCGTGAAAACTTCAAAAACCACTTCTTTTCACCGCGTGGATCGTATCGAAAATATTTTTTGGAGAAGCAACACTGATAATTTGATATTATCGTACGCGGTAAAATTCTGTAGAAACTTTGTTTCGCGCGGTGAAAAATTAGCAAAGGTGCGCTGAAGTGCAACGACGGTTCGCTAAGTGGCGCATTGAACCGTGTTCAGGGTGCACTTCGCGCATGAATTTTGTCACTAGACGGTTCTCAGACCGCGCGTCGAGTAGCTGTGCATTTTGAAGTCGAGGTAAACGCCACTCGCTGGAAAAGCGGGTTTCTGATTCCCGTGAATCAGACCTGATGAACTACTAAAAACGAGCTACATTGTCACGCGAACTTTCAGCCCCTAATTCCGCGATACTTGGAACTCTGAACTGACAACGGAGAACACCGCGGGAATAATCGTTACAACAATTCTTCAACACTTTCAGCAAAATAGAGGCACAAAAAATTATCCTAACAGCCGTAACGACTCTCCTAGAACTCTCCTAAAGAAACTTCTCTCGATACGAAAGCGAAAACGTTGAATTTACTGACTTTCTTTAAAAACACAATCAAGTGACGTTGCATCGCCAATCATCATACATTTCTGTTAACTGTCTTTCATTTTACCATATTAGATTAACCTCAGAATCGAGGAACTTTCGTTACACACCGTACTCGTTCACAGGCCCGTATCTAATTTCATTAATTTCCCGAAAGCCAATGGCGAACCGAGAAAAACGAGTAAAACCTGTGGCAAGGTAAATACAAGCTGCGTTCGACG
This sequence comes from Habropoda laboriosa, assembly GCF_001263275.1. NCBI lineage: Eukaryota > Metazoa > Arthropoda > Insecta > Hymenoptera > Apidae > Habropoda > Habropoda laboriosa. The sequence goes on from NW_017101109.1 coordinate 96,392, forward strand.
AGTACGAATAATCCCCGGTGGTCGTTGGGTGGTGCAGCCTTTAGGTGAGAAAGTTTTGATTTACGAGGGCCAGCTCGTCCGATAGCAAAAGGGCAGAGGTTGGGGGAATGGGTGTAGCGCGAAAAGTTTTGCCAGCGGCAGAGAACGCTCTATTAGTACCATTCGTTATTTTCTTTCCTCGTCCGCGCGACCGTGCAAGAACGACGAAGAAACATCCGCAAGTTGGCTGGCAAGAAAGAGCCGGATCCCCAAAGGATATCCGTTCGCGGTTCAAGAGACTCGGGATGCTTTTTCGTCATGGAAAACTGGTTATTGATACTGCAGCCTGGAACTTGTTCCGCGAGCAACGGGGGAGGGTAGAAGGTACAGGGAAGGAGGAGAAAAGTTTCCACGCCGATGGCGGAGGGTGCTAGCATTGATAAAAACATATTTGCCGGGGTCCAAGCGATGTTAACAACCTCGCGCTCGTATCGTTTGTCATTATTGCCCGGTGTATGCGGCGGGGAACTCGATCGGGGACGATCACGAGAGAAAAGTTTTCGTTTCGGATGGAGGAGGAACTTTGACGCTCTACCACGAGAAACTGGTGGAACCGATGAATCGTGATTTTTCCAGATAGTGTCTTAACTGGCTCGAGACCCGGTGTCGGGGAAATCTTGGCCGATTGCCGACCTTTGATCTCTCCTTCCGACTACGGCTACGTAGTCAGAATTTTATTAGGGAGAAACGAAGGGGCGGGGACAATCAGCCAAGCTGCTCTCCTAATTTTTCATTTATTTTGCTTCCTTGAAAGCTTCGACGAACTTCGAGCGGTACCTTTATATTTAAGGTACCTACTTTAAGGAATTTAATTAACTACTAGTGTTAGGGACAGCGGAGTATCTACGGTACGGTCAAAGAACGGTAACAATTTTTTTACCAATACTTCATATGAACCTGGAAAATAAACTTTTAATATGTCAAGAAAATAGAAATTTTGTAACACCAAAATTTACTATAGAAATAAGAAGGCAGTGGGTCAAAAAAGACCCGAAAACCGCACTAGGCTCAACTCTCTTATAATCAGAAAAACGAAGAACAACGCTTGGAGAAGACAGAACACGAGAAGATATATCGAAAATAAAATACTTCAATATGTCAAGGAGGCATAAACTTCACAACAGCAAAAGTTATCAAAAAAGTAAAAAGACAACGAGTCAAAAAAGAGCCGAAGACAAAGAACAACGCGTGGAAAAAACGGAACACGAGAAAGTACATTGAAAATGAAATTTAAAAGAAATTTGACTCATGCAAGAATAATGACTGTAGAGTCCATCGAATCTATGGCAAGATGGAGAAAAGCGCCAATGTTCGAATAACTTTAACATGTTTGATATTGCTGTACATGTAGTAACCTGTTGTACAGTATGTATAGCGAACCGATTGGTTAGGTTACGTAGCAAACGTCTACCTTCGACAGGTGGCAACGTTTGGTGTTAGGACACGTAGGGTTTGCACGAAGGAATCGATAGTTGGACGAGAACTTGTGCGAATAGGGGTTACTGGGAAGCTTTCACGTTGCAAATACTAGAGACGCTGCTGCAACATCAATATATCACTGTTAACAGAGCTGTTTGGATGTTGTTGATTAGTCCCTTTGTCTTAAGTAATAGATGTAATCACCGAGCTGAACACAATTGATGTTTAATAATAACGATTCTTCTACCTGAATTTCCGTAAATCGAATAACAAATTTGATCTCTAATTCACACGAAATATTTCCTGTATTCCTCGAATCGCCGAGAACATTAATATCCACGGATTTTCCAATTCTGTTGCAGTGTTTGAGTGTTAGCGCAATGGATACGTCAAGGAATCGAACGTGGCTGAGAAGAATGGCTGGTCTCCTCTGGCTCGTCTTCCTCTTTGTCGAAGTTTCCGCCGGAACGCTCGAGAAACTACACGAAGGTGAGTCACTTCTATTATCACCCAAATTCTTCAAAAGTAAACTCTCAACCCACGCAAAAAAATAAATATATATATATATATTCAATCTACTCTATGAAATTTACAATTTTCGACTTAATGTTATCAATGCGATTGAACGTAACAAGAAAATTCTTCAAAAGTAAACTCTCAACCCATGCAAAAAAGAAATATTTTCAATCTACTCCATAAAATTTACAATTTTCGACTTAATTTTATTAATACGATTGAACGTGACAAAAGTTGAACCGATTGGTTTGCATCTGAACGAAACAGATGGTACTATACAATAGGCGAAACGTCATTACCCCTTCCCTGTCCACGAAGATGAAAAATATAGAACGAAAAGTCATTATCATTCCTGTCTGTGACGCGAACCTTCGCGCAGCGTCACCGACAGCGTTCGAGTGACGATGATAAATTTCTGTTTAATGTATTGAACAGCCCGGTGAGATTTATTACGTCTACAATGGCAGAAGATCGCTCTCTATCGGTAGCATCCTTTCGAAACCCAATAACCTACCCAAAATTTCCCAAAAATTCGTTCCATAAAAAGTATCCTTTCCAACAAAAAAGAGAAGAGAAAAAAAAATTCTCGCAAAATTCCACTCTCGAAAAAACAAACACGCTGTGCAATCTCCGAGAGACATCAACGAGATGCACACACAGACACGAACAGACACGAACAGGCACACAGAGGACGTCAAAGAAGTTTAGGCGAAAATGTGGAACACGCGAAACGAGGAAAGATAATCGTAAAAGAGGCGAGGCTGAAGCGTCGAGGCCACTTTAAGCCCGCGTTCGTAACACGACCACCTGTCTTTCTTTCATCTCCGCCTCGTTGCCTCTCGTTACACTCTGATTTCGTCAACGCCAAGACGCGGGAAAGCGTTAACGATCGCGGGACAACGCATATGATTTAACCATAAATTCGATCTGCATAACAAGGCGGGCGGTGGCGGGCCCCTCATGAATAAAGTCATTCGTATTTCGATATTAATCACGCCTCGCCACGCCATCCGGAACGACGAGTTTAGAGGTGTGCCGCTCTCCCTTTCAACCCGCTCGCCAGCCTCCGTTTTCCTTCTCCGCTCGCGCGTTCCGCGTGAAACGCGCCGCGGCCCTGTCAACGTCCGACGCGTCCCTTTCGCGCCGTCTGCTCGTCTCGTCTCTCGTGGCTATCGGAAATTTCACTCCCCTCCAACGCCGCGTTCAAACGTTTCAACGTTATTCACCGGTCGTTTCCCGGCGAATTAATAACGCGTTATTCGTTCCCGCGGATAAAAAATTGCAAATTTCTTATCGACGACGTAATACACAGTGCAATTCGTCGCAATTTCAGCGACGAACGAAGGTAACCGGTGTGTCGGTACAGCGGAAGAAATTTTACTCGAACATGAATTGTACGTGTATTTGTAAAAGATATGAGAAGTCATTCCACGATGTTAGACTCGAGAAGACATATCCCTGTCTGCTTGAATATTTTCATTTATAAAGCAGATGATATCGTAAATGAATAATCTCGTCGGTGGATTCCGAGCAGGACGAAGCCTGGTGTACTTAGAATCCCACTCATCCTGCGATAACAATTATGAAACAGAAACAGGGGCTAATTCCACCTGCATTTAGTCCGAATTGAAACAAAATATTCCCAGGCGTAAAAAGAAAATACTCTCGCGTAGAACTATTTAAACGAATTAACATCTGCATTTGTAAAAAAAAAACAATTGTATCCTATAGACGTCAGAAAAAAGTATCCTTCTCGTAATCTTAATTACGTTATCTCTGTACCAGACCGGCGATAACTTTCACGTAACTAACCCTAGCGAAAGTGAATCGAAAAAGTCGTACTCAACGATCCTCTCTTCTCTACCTGGCTCCATCCTAATTAGCTCGATTTAACCGAACTAACCACGCCAAGCCTCTAGAACCCAGGCGCGTATGTTCTCCCGATTGCTCGTGCGATTGGAGATACGGATCGAGGCTCGAAGAAAGCCGGGCAAAGTAATTTCTGGTAGCTTTTAGAGGTGGATCTGTGTATATCAGGTGTGCCGATCGTAATTAGGGGAGCATTCGAGGAAATGGATCGTGAGATAGGGACGCGGGTTTTCGTAGTTGGACCGATCGACGCGCGCCAGGCGAAACGGTTTTATCGAGTTTTCCAAAGAATTATCTATCGCGGCCGCGGTAGATAGAGTATCTACGCCTTCCGGCCGATAGGTCCTCCTCTATTCCACCTCTCTCTCTCTCTCCTTCCTTCCTGCCTCTTTGCTCCTCTTCGCTGCCGGCGACGAGGAGCATGCCCGTTCCCTCTCCTCTCTGTGAAAGCCAGCAAGCTCCGTTGCAACTTCCGACTGAATAAGCATCACCTCACTTCCGTTTCCGACGATGTAGCCTTTGACGTAATACGTACGTCGCTCTCTGTGTCCCTCCGTTCTCCTTCCCTCTCTCTCTCTCTTTAACCACCGCTTCTCCTCGTATCTACTTCCTCTTTGATACTTCCCTTTCTCTTCCGGTCCCTCTTCTGCATTTCTCTGTGGACCCAGAAACTATTCTTCGCGGTGTTACCGCCGTTGATGCATCTTTATTCGCGTCACTTCGTTTCGTCGAATTTTTAGAGACTGCTGTTTTTCACGCACAAGTGGCGTTTTTCGACGATTTAAGTTCTTTAACCCTTTCTCGAAAATTTTCTCGCACCGTGCTGTTGTTGGTGACTTTTGATACACTTTCGCCTTAATTCGGTCCTGAAATTTTGCTTAAGATTCAATCCTTCGAGTACTCTTCCTTCGATTTGATAATAGAAATTTAAAAATGATAAATTTCAAATTTTTAAACGAAAGATTTTGCCGATAATCTGCCGCAGCGAAAGGGTTAATAGCTGTACCAGTTTGAGCGATTCACTTTGAATGCTTTGCATTCAACAGTTTGGACAAAAGGTTGACATCGAACAGTAGGAAAAAGTTTGACACCAACTTCTGTCTGAAGCAAAACGCTTTGAAAGTAGAACGCTCGACACTAATGCGACAAAAACTAACCAGCAGACGTTAAACAGGACGTATTACTTCTAGAAAATGTTGCTTTTTGCTCGAATACCCCGTTTTTGTCTAGCTTTATACGGCAAGTTGCTAAACACGATAATGGCGCTTTTGAATTGAATTGTGAACGCCGCGCGTAAAGATAAACTAAAAGCGGTACAGTTTCATTTCACGCAGCCTCTGTCAGTGAAAACGCGCCTTAGCGCCATCAAAGTTCGTACTTCGTTGAACACATCCGCGAGATACACTTCTCCTGCTCACATTCGCAGCCACGTCGCGCGTTAATTTAATTCAACGCCAGGAACCCGTCGCGATTTCAATTCTCAACTTGAAAGTAGAAGTTCTACGTGTCAAGAAGAAACGTCGCTTACGCCTTCACGTAGAATACAAATGCCGGCCGCTCTTATTTTCTACCCCATCAAAGACAAACTTCCCGCGGAAGTCTCGTGTCGTCGCGTTATTAAAACTTTCCGCGGGCTCAAAATTGGATCCCCTTCCTGTTTTCGATATCCGTCGCGAGAATCGCGTTTTCGCTATGCCGCGACGTCGCACAACCCCACCTACGGTTTAGTCCTGCTTTCTCGAATCATCGTGGACAAACTGAACGTCAAACGAGAGTGAGAATCGTTTGATTTTCGGTCGACGAGATTACCACTTAAACACGTTCGATTTAACGGTCGACAGCGTTGTGACGCGGTAGGCTAGGATTCTATTGAAGATTCTAAGAGCGTTTCTGTATCGTGTCACGTCAGAAACACGCGTCGGCAGGATTAGCCGCATCGCGAATGCAACATGACGACAATTATGCGGAATAACGAGAAACCCAGCGATGCGTAAAACGGACTTAAGATTTGGAGTATAGTTGGCTCAGGTGTCAAAGTTTGCACGTTCGATTAGCGAATCGACAGAATCCTGAGAAAATAAGGGCTCGAAATTTCAGTCAAAGCCACATGAAGTATAGCTTAACTTTCACTCAGGACTAATTTCTGGGTGTCGTTAAATTAATCAGTGCTTCTGCTTAATGTTTTAACTTACAACCTCGCTATATCTCTTCCATCAACTATACCAATCGTTAGATTGTCCTACAGAGGCTCACGATATGTCTGTATAGACCCATCCACATGTTTGTTTAAATCATTTAAAGCTTTTGAAAACGTGGGTCAAAATAGACCCAGCATTCGGATATTCAAAGTTTGCTCCCTTTCTGCAATAAACGAGATACAATCCACGATATTTCGGATCAGCTAGAAACGCGTCAGAACGCGGCATTGTTTCTCCTCCACGCGTTCACCGATCCCGTTTCCGGTTTCCGTCAGATTTCCGCCTCGACGGCGTCCGTGAAAAATTGCGTTTCGTCCGCTGCCGCTGAAGCGTTACGCCGACTGATGACGCAAGCTACGATGAAATCTCGCTTCTTGCCGGCCCTCTTTTCCATTTCCCTTCTCCGGTTCCGAGCCACCTTTCGTCCCTTTGTTTTCGTAGCCACCGAACACGTGATCCCGGTTTCCTGTACCCTCGACGAGCCACGTTTCTTCTCCTCGTCTTTGCATCCGTCTTTTTTCGAATCCACGCTGCTCGTTGTAGAAAACTCACCCCACCTCTGTGGAAGGAAACGTCGACATCCATCATCCGAGGATACCGAATCTCAGCACTTGCCGAGGTGTGTCTTTCCTCTTCTTTCCGCTTTGAACGATCACGGCGAGCGTATTGGTACCGCGATGGCGGCGAACGATTCACTATGAAGTGGAAAAGTGCTATGAGTGGAAAAGTGCAGTTAGGTGTGAATTGTTATTTCAATTTTGAATTAATATTCAGATAAATTTAGGGAAATTCTGGATGACACTTTCACTTTCGTCGATTAGAAATTACGTGTTTACCCGAATCAGCGAACGTAGTTATCGTTAACATGAAGGGGAAAGGCAATTTCGGCAAGGAGACATAAGGACGGTCGCATAAATTTAACGAAACGTGGCACGCCATAAAACCAACTGCAGATTGTATGCGCAAATGCAAGGTGCATGTCCTCGGTGTCGTTTTTGCCAGCGTCCGCGAACCGAGCCAACAAGCTAGACATCCTCTTGCCAACACTGTCTTTCGCTTCTTATCGCGCGGTCGTAAAGTGCATTCGCTCTTGATAATAGTACGTAACGAAAGGCGAGTCTCGAATTATCGCAATAACGCACTTCGCGATATATCCACGAGGAACATCCGCGCCAAAGAAATTCCTTGTACTGGTGCGAGTAAAATGGCTCCATTGCGAAATGTCTCTCAGCGTTACGAAAAGCACTGATATTAGAACATTTAATCGAAATTCACCTGAAATCTGTATCCAAACGGACAGCAAAATTACACTTGTTTCAAATACAAAAATGTGCATTTTTCTATAAAAATGATCATTTTTAATTTTCTTCGAATCCAATTCAAGCCACGCGATCCTAAACCTAACCGCGCCTCACCGGGGAGAAAAAGAAATCAATTTGCTCTCGTGTTTCAATCGGACGGATTAGAAGTCTCGGCTATTTTTTCCCTCCTCTCAATTCGTCGAAACGTGCCAGGCGCGAGGTTATGCAAGTTACTCGGTTCCCTGTTGTTCCTGGTGATTGGAAATCGCTTTTGTCGTTAAGCCAAATCGCATTTCTAGATTGCCTCGTTACCTCAAGCTATTCTGGACACCTCGGACAACGCCGGGCATGGGAACGAACGAGAAGGGATCGGTTAAAGCCTGTATTGCGAAAGCCTCGTCCAATTATCAGCGTCTACAGGGCTCAAAGCAGTCGCTCCTTTATTGTGTTTACTGATTGCTGACGACGCTCACGAAGGTAGCTTCGCTTATGCGGAACCACTCAATATCTAAACACTCGAATTTTCAGTCCGTTCTCTATTGAGAGACGCCTCTCCTCCGCTTGCATTAATACCGAGCTTCGGATTCCGTTTAACTTGGCGGCATATCGGTTATACTCGAAAACTGATGCGGAAGCTTCTCTAACCGTCGCGTCGGTTAGACTAGGCTAGCTGCAAACACAATTATTTCCCAGGAGAATATAGAAACGTTGGATAAACTCTAATTTAATAAATCGCGTTTTCTCTCAAAATTATTACATCTTTCGTCGAAGGTAGAATTCCAGACGATCCATCCTTCTCTTCGTAACTATCTTGTTTGATTATGTAATGCAATCGGTGAAATCTAATAAAGAACTGTCGTCTTTCTCGTCGTTTGATGAGATTTCACCGATTCCCCTCAACGATACCAACTATATACAGTTTCATCGAACTTTCGTCTTATCGTTCCTCCGCTCCGACGTTGTATCGACTGACCGCGTGTCAGGTTAGCAGGTCAGCCAAGCAACTTTTGAATTTCCCCGCACGACGATACCCCGGTCATTGGCATAACGAGACGGAAACTTGGCTGACGGTGAATCGAGCCAGCCCGATGGGTGGTGTTGAAACCGTGTGAGAGGGAGGGAAATATTCTTACGAAGAGTACTACTCGGCCAGGACAGAGAAGAATAGCGAGCGTTGAACAGAAAGACGGCGGCGGAAAGTTCGAAAATTCGCTGAAGCGACGCCAAGTCCGACGTGGTATACAGAAGAGGGCAGAAAATGGCGGACAGAGTCACGTTTGTCTTACAGTTCTTGCGGGGCTTAGCGCCGCTCACCCCCGGTTGCTACCGTTTGTTCTTTTCATTCTTTCCAGTCACTTCACAGCCACCGTCGTCCACCTACTCTCCCGGCGTCGCCTTTCCAGAGTAACCTCGGGAATCTTTCTAGAAAAGTTTGGTTATTTAATTTCCTAGCCGCGGTCTGCCAGAGAAGTCTGCCGCTGTCCTCCTCTCTCTTCCTTCTGCCCCTTTTCTCTTAACCGCGTTAAGGGAACGTCCATTTCGCTCGCCGCCGGATGAACGTTTTTTCTTGTCAACCCTCTTATCGCGCGCCGCAGATGACTGTCGAGCTTCGCTGCTCGCGAACAGATTAGCGGCAGATTTTTCAGTTCGGGGGGAGGGACTCGTTCGTCCAAACTTTTCCCCCTTTTCCCGAGAATTCTCTTTATCGGGAAGTGAATCCATCTAGCTCGTTGATACCTGGATTTCGCTTCTTTTCGTCGAATAATGGTTATATATGTATTTATCAATTGCACTTTTTATATTCGTCAAATGTAACCTTCTATAATCCCGCGCAGTTTTTCCAAGTCACTTTTTGAAACGTTAATATTCTTTTAACCGGAATATTTTTGTTTGTGAAAAAATGATGGTCGATTTTCTATTTTATTTTGACAAGAGTGGAAAATATGGGTGTATACGTGAATATGTGATTTTTGAGCAACGTGGCGTTGCCGTGTGACTAGTCTCCTGTTGATCCTGAATCAACAGAACAATCGTCTTCCAAATATATTAGTTACGACGTCTCATTCTTCATTTTAAAGTTTATTTTCGTGTAAAGTTCGACTTTCTTCTGATTCTAATGTTACCTTTCCCGAAAAGGAGCTCAGATCTAAAATGCCTGCAGTGAACTCAACTCAATCAAGTCCAGTCATAATCCACGAAACTGTTACAAAAGTCTGCTGACATTATTGTTGATTTCCCAAGAGCGTTACAAACCACTAAAAGAACACTTCAAAAACCGATTAACGATTTATCAAAGAACCCAGAAATCCTTGCCACCGCTGTTACAGAAATATCGCCCGCAATACACTGTCTTGTTAAAAGTGGATAACACCGAAAAGCTACGTTCCAACCTCTAGGAAATATTTCACCGTGGAGGGGTGAACGAGAACGGCAGATAGCGTTTGAAAAAGTGCTCGTCGATATCGAAGGGAGAGAGCCGCATCACGAGCGACGTTTACCCGGCGGAGAAATAACGCGTCGTCACGCACAGCTTCTCGCGATTACGCGAAGTCGCGCACGCGACGTCCTCCGAGGCGACGATTCCCCGGCCCTTTCCTCGACGGTGTCCTTTCAACGCTCGTTATCATGCAAACGACGATACTGCCCGGTAAAAAAGGAACGGTATCCGATGAAAGAAGAGGGTCGGCGGCAGTCGTGAATTTCATACGAGAGAACGTGTATATCGGTGCTCGATACAGAGGAGAGCAGCTTCTTCTTCGCGACTTCGAGTCTCCGCCGGATAAGAATCTCTTTGGCCACTTTATAGAGTCGTCGTGTCTGGGCCCCTGTATTCGGGGCTTTTTCGTCGCGCCATTCAATAGTCACACGCTATCCAAACGAATCTTTCGAATCGTGCAAAGGTCCACAGGGGGGGGGAACAAACGTTCCAGCCGGATATTCGTTGTATATACAACAGCCTGGATAGGGCGGCCGCGCTTGCAACTGCGATCCTCCCGCGCCTCTTCCTTCCACGTATACAGGGGGCTCGCCGACTGGTGTGCACAGGACATACCAACGCCGGGCGTATAATTCAGTTTTACCCTGAAACGACTCATTTATATGCGTTCGTTTGATTGAATCTCTCCCGCGTAGCCCTCACTCACTCTCTCTCTCTCTCTCTCTATCGGTGTCGTTTCCTTTTTCCTTCTCGTTTCTCTCCCTTTCATCTCGCTTTCTCCGCGCAGATTTCCACCCTGCCCGTCTCTTTATGCCTTTCCGTCCATCTCTCTCTCCTCTTCTCGCTCCACATTCCCCGATCCCTCCCGCATCGTCTCTCCTCTCTTTCTTTCCTCGTCTACGCCCCCCACCCCTGTTGCACCGTGTTTCTCTTGTTTCCACCCTCGTCAACACCAACGCGGTTAGCTGTTTCAATTTCCCCTCGCCGCACAAAACTGAAAGGCGTGCCCGTCATCTGCCGTGTCCTCCCCGCAACGTGCTTCGCCCCATGAAAATACGTCCCACCTTCGGATTCGGTTGTACGCGCCCCAACGTGTCCATCCCTACGTGTCACGGATATCGTTACCGTCGTGGAGAACTCGCGGCGGCGACTCGGAACGAGATCGTGCGTCGAGCGGTTACGATTGTCGGGTGGGTGGATGTCGACGGTTTTCCAGGAATTTCCAGCGACTCCGCGGAGTTCTGTCCTGTTTATCGGTTCGTGCTTAGAGGCAATTCGCCGGCGAAGCCCGCGAAACGATCGTCTGGCGGGAGTAATGGCCAGTTGATTCGACGGAACTCGATATAGATTGCTTTGGAAACCTCTCACGTTAGGTTCCCTTCGAAAGTTACCCTTTATAACTTCCACGATGTCAACGGTACGAAGGTTTGATAAACTTCCAGCGGACAGAAATATCCTCCGATCTGGAACTAGTTTTAAAGATAGGAAAAGTGTCGGGGCAAACTTTTTCTTTTTTTCTTTTTAAGTCGAGCAACTCGGAGAGAATAGTTTCGAGTTTCTTATGAAATTATAATTATTCGCCTATGTTTTTTCGAACTGCACAGTACACTCTGTTCGTGGTAAAACGTTCCAATTTTTACTTATCGATTTTACCGTCGCTCGGTTTCTCTTTTACCGGGGCGAAATTCAATTTGTCAAGCGGAGGAAAGCTTACTTAAATTGAAGTTTACGGCACTTTCGCGCCGGTATTTTTGTCTCGCGACAACCAGCCTCTCGCGTCTAACGCGGGATTTCCAGCGTAGACGTGCGAGTTAACGTAATTTCGTGGGGCGATGGAGGCGCGTAAAACGCGACTGATTATCCAGGAGGAATCGAAACGACGAAGGGTTTCAACCGAGAGGACGAGCTCGCTGTAGTTCGGGATGTACAGTTAATGCAATTATATCTCCACCCCTCCCTGACTCTCGGTTCATGAATATCACCGTTTGATTTGTATAATGTCGAGTTATTGTTCCGGAATCGAGGGTAGAGGTACATTTTCTATCGAATATCTCGGCTAAATTGATTCCAACGAAACGTCGAATCCAATAGAGCTTTGAAGAAAAATACCGTTTTAAATTGTTGAAAAAAAGAAAAGAAAAAAAGAGAGAAACAATTATTTTATGTCGAATCTCTCTGCGGAAGTATTCTCTGAATCGAGCAAATTTTTCACTCTGAATATTCACTCGATGTAATCTCGTTATATACGTATGTGTATATATATACATCCTTTTTGTTCCTCGTTTTTTTTTTTTTTTTAATAGAAGAGAGGATACGCATTCGATGAAATTACGGGACGAAACTATCTCCGGACGAAGCGTTAATTGAAACCGAAGGAAAGCTTTTTTTCATGCATATTTCTGTATAAATTATTCAATATCAGTGTCGTTAACAATATTACGGGGCAGACGGTGAAGAGCGAAGAAAAGTTTGAGAATCATTACCGTCTCTGTTCGTTTCACCGTAGCGCGTTCAATCAAGCTCCGTTGTCTAGACAATTAACCGGACGGTCGATGCAATTAAAAGCAATTGTTACGGGCGTGTGTGTGCGCGCGCGCGAGCGAGCGACACTGCGACTGGGAATTAATGTTCCTGCATTAGAACAAACGGATCGTTCGCCAGACGTGCCGGATTTCAATAACCACTTTATCTGCGGAAATTTATTTTTCCTCGTTCCAGTCATCCACCAACGTGGAAATAAATTAATCAATTGTCATAGAGTCGCTTATCTTCCCCGGTATCCTAGCAAGCTTTTCAGAAAAAACTCGACGCTGTTTGAGCGAAAAATTAACTACCGTCCTTTATGTTTTAACTCGCTGACAATTTTCTCGCGAAAATGTTCCGCGAGATTAATTGAAAATGTAAACCGTAGGGTAGAAACATATTAGGATATTCTGATAAGCGAGATCAGCTGATTTTGCGTACTCTTCTTATTGAAATTACAGAATATTCATCTTTCGCTGACTTTCGTTACAATATTCCGATAGCTCAGTATGTGCACTCTTTGGCTCGTTAAAATTTTTGAAAAATTCACGAAAGGAAAAGGGTGTCGAAATTACAGAATCCTCGTCTTCCTTTGCCACAAGTTATTTCACCGAAAGATCCCCGAAAGGAGGGAAATAAAAGGGAAAATCCGAGCGAATGCTCCGGCCAGTTTCCCTTTTGTGTTTAAATCGAGAGCGGAGTCGGCCTTTTCTTCGGTCTTCATTATACCCCTCGGACGAGATTTTTCGTTTTCCCGTTTGACGCGAGTAATTGACGTCTCGAGGGTTGGCAAGGCCTCGGTTATCTCCGCTGGCACGCATCGATCCGTCGTCCCGACGGCGCGAAACGCTTTTTAGGATAGGCCGTTTATTCCGGTTGCTTGCCGGCCTGATGACTAATTACTTCGGTTAACTGCTCGTGAAAAATGCACTACTGGCCGAATCCCCATGAAACGGAATGTATAATCAAGCCGGATTGGCCAGGAAGCGATTCGAAGGGCAGAGGAGAAACGCGCGACGTGGGGACACAAGCTCGATCGTTTCGAACGGACATCACTGTAATCACTGGTAATGCAGATGGCGGTCGTCCGGCGATGGGAGCATCGACAATCAGCTATATAATTAGAGAGGCCTCGCCCACCAATTAAGCTGCATTCATTGGACGCGATCGTTACCCACCGCGGTAAGCATATTGCCGTGAAAAATGTACACGCCGGCTGCTAAACGTTGCTTAACACGGTCGTTGACGCGATTATCGATCCGACGGACGATCCTCGTGAAAAATGACAAGGTGTTCGGCCCTGCGAGCACATCGATGCGATCATTATCGCGTTGAATAAGAATGAACAGAGCGAGAGACAGTATTGGTAGCTCTGATACGCACGGATGATAAATCTTCCAACTGGTGATGGTTTTTATGTGGATCGTGATTTAGGGTTTCAATTTGGTGGATTGATGTGTTAGGAAGAGGAACCAGAGGTAACTTTGTGATTTTTCTTTGTTTCTGCTGGATAATCTCTAATGTGCACCTTATTTTTGTTTCCATTTTCTGCGGAAATTGTAACAGGTTACATGGGCAATTTTATAATTTAATTTCAACCTTGTTTTTATTCTTTTCGTAATTTAATACTTGGTTATAAAGATGCGTGTTTTCGAGAAGTCGAAATGTCAGCGTTCACCTTTGAAAATAGTAGTGAATTCGTAATTCCCTTGGATTATGAATTAGTATGCTCGCGGTGGAACGTCTGAGATTAGCATAGTAACACAGTAACAATCTCGTTGATGAAATAATTACAGAAAACAGGACCAAAGAAGAAGCCGAATTTAGCCGAGAACAGACAAGTGTTGCAATTTAATTTTCACTTACGTGCTTCTTAAATGTCACGAGTTCGTAAAAGATGTTTCGCCAGCATTACCTTTTTACACGCTAAAAAAACAACATATTCGTGTAGAAAGCGACGAGCCAAAGGTGCTCTTTTACGATATTCAATAAAAATTCGAAATCGTCGTGCAACCGGGTTCTCTGATAACAAAATCGCGCGCGTCATGCTCGGTAGTTTGATCAAAACATCGGTTGAACTTTTTGTCACATTCCAAGCCTTTCTATTTCGTTCCGATATCATCGATCCGTGTTCCACAACGTTCGACCTTAAATTCGCTAAACTATCCAGATACAACATACTTACATACTACGGTGCTTTTTTTAACGTGTTGCATTAAGTATACAACTATCGCGACACCTAATCGCGAAAACACTCAGCGAGCAGGGTAAAGCCGGCCGTGAAACGAGAGTCCGAACAAGGAACAGAGAAACAACTCGGTCGAAAGAAATCCAAATTTCATTAGCTGGCGGATCGATCTCGCGCAGCGAGCGGAAAGAAACGTAATGAAAGCAATCGTACCTGTGCTCTGGCGTTGGTAGAAACGGCTTGGGTCTTTATCGCCTGAAAAATCGAGCAGCAAACGCCCGTTTTCCGCGGTTGAAACGTACGACATTAGCGGATACCTATCCCTCGTCTGCGTTATTTTCGGAGCACGGTAACCACAGCTCGTCTGGTAATCCCGTTCACGAGCTCAAAAGCCCTCCACTCTCTCTCTCTCTTCTTGCTGCACGTGGTTTGCTCGAGATCGCGGTCATTTCCACGGTTTGCACAGAGCCACGTCGAGTGAAGAAGATTCCCTCTCGTTTGCCTTATCGAAAGAACGATTCTGCTCGACTCCGCCCATCGACGTCGTTCACAGTTCTATTTCTCTCGTTCGATTCTGTAAAGAACAAACACACGCTGAATCGTAGTACGATCCACACGCTTTACACGCCCCAATTTCAACGCGATCGATCTTTGCTCCGTGCAGGACTCCAACTTGACGTTCGTTGCAAAACTACCGCGACGCTTCGTCTTAAGCGGATCGGAAGCGGAAAGAGAAAGTACGTTTATTCGGTGCGCTTCGATGAGCTACGGTTTTGAGATCGATGTATCGGGTTTGGCGGGAAGTTGTG
>NW_017101109.1:111884-127670 GCF_001263275.1 Habropoda laboriosa
TTGTTTTTTTTTTTGTGATTTTAGAATTGTTGACATTTCGGTCATTTTAATATATTAACCCCTTAATCTACGATTTTTTGCTGACTATGCATCTAAGCGTTAGCCATTTACTGTTTTGGTCCTGTATCAGGTAGCAAAAGCTAATTTGTCAGATTAATTATATTCAGTAATCCTCTGCCTTACAAATTCAAATGAAAGTTACGATTTCAATTAAATTTTCTTACTAATACAACTATTTTTGTCACATCTTCACCAGAATCTCTGACACGTGTCTGACACGTTGTTACAGGTTAAAGGGTTAACGCGACGCGTGTCAAATTTCGAGTTTTACCAGAGTGTTGAAACGAAGTTGATAAGTCGGATAGAAAAATAACGATGTGGGTGGAATTCTTGACGATCTAATCTTCCTTTACGTGTACTTTTTCGTTTAATAAAATTTCTATTTCTAAAAACTACCGCGTATCGCGGTAAAAGTTTTACTCGTGAAAACGTTACAGACACGTTCTGCAGATTCACTTTTTCACCGAACTTTCCGTTTCTCCAACGCCTCGAGCGACGTAGTACAAAACTGATTCCAGCAATTTCTCAGCGAGTCAACACGCTCACATTCACGAAACCCTAAAAAAAACCGCGTCCGCGCGATAAATGCCAGGGCGACGTCGGCATCGATTACATTTTCCAATAAAGTCGTTCATAAATCAGATTTCGCGACCAAGACACCGGCTCCCGGCGTTCAATTCACCGTTCGAACTTTCGCGCGAGCCTCGCCCTCCGGCTTTATGAAACCGCCATCGAAGAGGCGAGAACGGCCATCGAGAAAGAGAGAGCGCAACAGGAAAAAAAAGGGAGAAAACTCCCATCGATGGCGTGTACACAGCGAGCTTCATTTTATCGAGGGGGTGACGGCCGTGATCCATCTCTTTTAGACTCGGTCCACCTTGCGTCCGATGTGAACGAACAGAGCCAGCCGACGATCACAAAACAATATTCGTCTACAATCTCACGCGACGACGTTCCTGGAGAAGGGGAGAATAGGTGAAAGTGTTCCTCGTCAAACCCCGTCTTTTTTCCAACGTCTGATACTTTTATTATTATCCCTGGACGTCTATCGCGTCGATACGGCGGATGTATCGGCAGCTGTCGCCTCTGCTAGCCCTCTCTTTCTCGCCACAGAAACGCACTCACACGAAGGGAGTAGGTTAACGCACGCCTTCCATGAGCGAAGAGAGAGTTTCATACGGGCGGGTGACCGTAAAGCCCCGGTTTCACTAGGCGAGAAACGAAGATAGAGAATGAGAGAGAGTAACCGTGGCTAGCACAAGGGGTAGAGAGGAAAGGGTAGCATCGGGGCGGTCCAGGTGTCGATATAATCGAGAGGCTTGCTTGTCATCAAAGTGCCCCCGTAGTTCTCCTAGCGCAGGCCGGGATAGCGGCGCAACACAACGGCGACACTGGCGGCCCTCGTTAACGCAAAAACGCGAGAGATGATGGATGGATGCTAAATTGCATTAATTAAATCCACCGTGACACCCTCTAGGCCGGCCAGCCTTGGTATCACTCGGCAGCTACCGCCGTGCTTGCTTGTCTGTGATCGAGGCGTGAGCCGTTTAACGGGGTGTGGGTCACTTTGATGATTACACCCTAGCACAGACCACTCCCCTGCCTACCTACCCCCCCTTCAGCCTTCCTTCGCCACTCCGCCTTCGGCCCTCTTCAACCTGACAGAGAGGCGGCGAGCTCGCGTAGCCCACGAACCTGTGTTCCCGTGTCCTCTAGAGAAGCCTCTTCGTACGAAGTTCCCGCCACATTGGCGCGAGAAGACGTCTTAACTATCAAAGTCGCGTCCCTTGAATTAAGCCGCAACGCAATACGAGACCTGGCGAGAGTGCTTCAAGAAGGATACCGGATCCTTTTGTCGTTATTGAATGACGACCTACTCGTCGACGAACCTTGGCACAATTTCGCACGCCTCTATCGTGCCCGTTCCTTTGCTTCCCCTTTGATCCTGATTCGTTTAGCGTTTTCGAAGGTAGGAGAAGGGCAACCGCGTGTTCATCTCTATTGGAATGTAATTTTCTTCTTCGGGAGGATCGATCGATCGGTCGGCTGGACTGATTATTCGCGGGGTTTAAATACCCCGGTTGTGTGGGGAGGGAACGACGCGGAGATGATTATTCAGAGGTGAAATATATTTTTCTTAGGGATGAAGTCAATTATACCGGCGGTCGTTTAGGGCCACGTCTCTTTGAATCACGCCCAGCACCGCGTGAATCTCGCTTCGTGTTTATTTAAATTTAATACCTTCGTTTGGGAAGCGAAGAGGGTGGATCTTGCGAAGGTGTGTGTCGAACGAATGGGGGTATTCGTGGTTTCAGAAATTTTAAGTGCTTGTCAACTGCACGTGTTTCTTTGACACTCGTTTCTTTCATTTCTTTCTTCTTCCGTCGACGAATTTTGTTTAAAGTTTCTACGGTTGTTAATCGTTCACTCTCGAACAGCGTAAGATCGTGGATTATTCTAAATTCAATCGGGACTCCGTCGAGATCATTCGAAGCCTTTTCAAGGGCGCTCAGAGAGCCCCAATTTCCTCCGTTCAATCATCTATAAATATCCCACTTGGGTAGAACGGGAAAAAAGGAAAAATGGCTTTCCAGAGACGAGATGTCGTTCTGTTTGTAACCGTTGTATTTCAAGTTCAATGGGGGCAGGGAGGGTGAAATTAAATGAGATCATCCTTTCGGTGTACCTTTTCGAAATTGCATCCCTCGCTTTGATGTTCCAATTTGATCCATGTCTCCGTCCCGCGCCGACGCTGGGCTAAGTGGATTTCGCCGAATAAAAGAACACCGGCGCGAGAGGCTCGCGTGGCAAAGTAAGACATTATCCGGAGCCCGTGGGCCCGGGGAACCGCTGGATCCTGCTCTTCGACTTCACGAACGAGATGATGAGATCTCTATGCTGTCGTGTACCATGTGTTTCGGCCACGGAGATAAGTGAGGGTTACGGCCACGTGGATATTGGGTATAATTTAGCGGGGGGCCTCTCTACCATGATGTTCCCAGGCGGAAAAAACGAAAAGGGACGTACCAAAAGGCAGTAGAAGAAAGGAAGCTTGGTCTTTGCGACGGTAGTTTGGGTATCGTGATGTGTATCAGTCTCAATTATCCCGTGGATGAACGCGAATTTACTGTTTTCTCGGTTCAAAGGGGAACAGGTCTGGCAATAATAAAAAGCAGAAAGAGATTGCTGGTCGGTATGCTCGCGTGCAGAGATTGGGGAAGGGTAGGTTGCCTTTTCGAGGCGTGGATCGATGTCGAGTAGCAATTGGGACGGTTAGTTTGTCGCAATTAAAGCTGGTAATGACGATCTAATGATCTCGATGAATTGCGTTTCTTATCCCTTTGAAAGAGCGGCGCGGAAACACGGTTAATATTTCATCCCTGGTATGACGTGTTACAACATCCGACGATTAAAAAGGGGGTGGAAATTGGGTCGACGTAATTGTTGAATTTTTAAGTCGACGTTTCTCTCCCTATTATACCTCTCTTCTTCTTTATCTTTTTTTCTCTCCAAGCTCGATGAGGGCGATGTTTTGTTCAATTAGGCCAAGAGATCTGTTTCGCGCGTCCTCGCTAAATCATTTTCATTGAAATATATTACACCTGGGACGATAGGGACCGGTGAAATTAGAGTGTCGCGGAGAAACATTTAACAGGGAAAAACGTGGAAATGCATTTTAAAAGAAGCATAAAAGGAACATTTTTTAGCCTGACAGCTTTTCGAAATTCTCCAAGAAAATTGTCCGGTTCCTCCCGCCTCTCTGTTCAGGTTTTCTCGTCGTCTCTTTGCCCTCGGTAGATTTTGTTGATTTTTCGCCGGTGACAAATATTTTCGATTCATACGTACTTACTAAAAAGGGATCCGTCGAAACGCGCCTCGGGCGCGACGAAGCATGCCAGCCAGCTTCAAAGGCGCGGAACGAAGTAGCTCCGCGGAATAAGAGGATAATGCGAACTCGATTTGACGTCCTTGAATATTTAATATCCCGCGAAAGCCTTCTCATCGCGCGAACGCCCTTTTTTACGACAAACCAGACATTCACCCCTCTTGAAGCAGAAGTAACGAGGGATCCGCTTGTGTGTCCAGAAGCATCGGCAGATCATCTTTTCCAACGATTGAACCGCTGTCACGGTGTGAGCAAGAAATCGTTTAATACCACGGGATTTTATGATCTCGCGGCTCTCAAAGAATCGTAAAACGGGGAACACGGTGGAAATATGGAAATAACGTAAAAATATTTCCAATGAAAATACGCGAGCCCGAACAGGGGGCGGCGAGATCGTTTTATTCCGGCACGATTATACGTATGCGCGGTTAACTTTTCCTGTCGTGTTCTCCGTCGAAATTTGACGCTTAATCTTCCCACCCGGATGAAATTCAAATACAAATAAACGCGGGGATTCCTGTTGCTGGGACTTGTTCGAAAATCGATTCGATTAAAAACTGTGCATATGATCCTTAAGTCGACATCGTGATATCGCTGTTATTTCGAACGTTTACGAACTTGTGTCCTTTATCTTGTGATATTTCGTTACACTTTTAAACATGCGTAATCTTCCTTCTCGTTCACATTTTTTCCCTCCAAATTCTTTCTCTGAAACTGTTTCTTAATTTGCGTGCTCGTATTATTGTAAATTTCTTGTCATTCACATTTCGCCGCTCTCAACCCTTTATTTTTTATCCCGTACGAAATGAAGAATGGAACGTTACTTCGTCATCTTAAAGATCCCATTAGCTGCGTTTCACACTTCTATAAATCAAAGACGAGACATTAAACGGCAACTTAACTTCGCCGAAACTTATCGGGGCGCTGCCCCTCTCCCGAATCGCGTGTTTCTGCCTTGCACGGAGGTCCATTCAGGCCTTCGTCGTTCCGTAAGTCAGAACTTCTATGGGAACTTGGTGAAATTTAACCAGGCGCGGGGGAGATTCATGAAGGCCCCCCCATCAGTCGCGTCACGAAACACTGTCCGGCCAATGAATGCCGCGAGACAGCCAACCGACATAATACATACCTTCTTTTCTTATTCAAGCCGAACCGTTCTTAAGAAGTTCCCAAGTTAGAATGCCGTTTCTCTCGGATGTGTCACTCACGTGAACATGACAGCCTGTATTATGTACGTGCTCTTAGGCGAGGGCCGTTGCGTTGCTTGAACCGTGCTGCTTCTCACAGGCTGTTCGATCATGTTGTATTGCAAAACGACGATTGTTATTGCGTTCTGGTCGAAACGCTGCATGAAATTTTGGGTAATTCATTTAATCGCTGACACGTGGGACGTTTCGAAATTTTTAGGCGATTGAGAGGAAGTAAGGAGTTTGAAATAATATGTCTACTTTTTAGAGAAAAAGAAATTAATCTATTAGCTGACACGTGGGACTTTTCGAAATCTTTAGGTAAATGAGAAGGGCTGAAAAATTTTTAAAATTAATTCTAATGCTTGGGAATAGTATAAATCTAATTTTTAGGAATAAAAAGAATGTTAATTTAATCGCTGATCAATTGAAATATTAATTCCACTGCTTGAGAATAACGTAAGTTTTAATTCCAGTGAGATGATAAAAAACAATTATCAGATTGTGAATATTTCATTATTCTCTCGTCGAAAAGCACGCCACAAGACATGACATAGGCAGGAACGTCGTAAACTCGCGACTTCGCGAATAAGTTAACCCGAAACGGCGCACGCCAATTTCTTCCGCGGCTCTTCGACGGAGTTCTTGCTCCGCAGACATCCGCGAAGACGCGATTTGCTCAAGTCTCCCCGGTATCTGCTCGTGTCGTGCACCGACAGTTTATATTCGAGACGCAAACCGTAACGCAGATCTCCTCTATACAGACGGTTTTTCCAGCGATTTGCCTGGTTTCTTTCGAAACGAGCAGGAGAGGGTTGAACGTTGACGCTTAGAGAGAAAACCCCCCTCGGTAAAGGGAGAAGAAGATTCGTTGGTCCTGGTGAAGAAACGACAAAGGAAGCTGGGCTAGAGGAGGCTCATGCAATTCTAAACTATTTCAATGAAATGGGATAGCGACTGGTAGATTTGTTGGTCGCCGTAGAATCGACCAGTTTCTCCGTATCCTACCTAGAGAAAGTCAACGGTGCAAGGGAGAAGAAAGAGAGTTAAGAAAAGCCAAGCTTCTGTAAAGGACTCCGAGGCTCACTCTCCACCTTTGTTCTAAAATTCTTACGACTTCCCTTACGTCGTTCCTAGCCATCTCCCGTCCTCCTTACTCCGTGTCGGGTGAACAACAAAGG
The DNA here is from genome assembly GCF_001263275.1 of Habropoda laboriosa. Classification (NCBI taxonomy): domain Eukaryota; kingdom Metazoa; phylum Arthropoda; class Insecta; order Hymenoptera; family Apidae; genus Habropoda; species Habropoda laboriosa. The sequence continues at coordinate 118,199 of NW_017101109.1, forward strand.
AAGTGGCCTGTATCAAGCATGGTGGTAATGGCGGGCGGTTGGGTGATACAAAATTGTCTGTTCTTTCGCGCGTTCGTTCGCTCGTGGGGAGGGGGGGATAGGGAAGACACTTTGTAGGTTGTGAAGCAGGCCGGATATGCCTTGCAACTTTCTTTGCCCGTCGGCTCAGCTTTGGCTCAGCTAACTTCGAGGGTTTTTACATTAGCATATCGACTTATTCATACAATCCGCTTCACGGTCCGTGTTCCGCTACGCAGATGAACGCGCTCTCGCTCCTCCAGGCTATACCATCGTGTCCTCCGATGATCACGGCGTTGATGGCGCGCCGCGCTTTTTGAGGGGCTTTGAATTTCGACTTCGACCCTCCGGGGAATACGTTACGACGTGTTTCGATACATTGATTTTGTTAAACTCGAGTGCTGACTGACTGCGTACTTCATAATGCCGTTGGTTCGTTTGGGCCAGAGGAGGGAAGATTTGCGGGGGTTGAAAAGTTTTTCGAGCTACGAGTACGTCGATTCTAGGGAAGCATAATTCGTATTTGAGTAACCATTGTAAAATCTTCAATTTCGTTCTTAGAGGGTACGTCCCAAAGTGATAATCATTGATATCGATGAAACTTTGGTATATTATAGTACTCAGAAAAATATTTGACACGTATTTTTTTTTATTGGCAAACGTTCACATTGAAGAGGTAAAAATCGCCCTCAAAGATGAGGGCAATAAATATGTTTTAAAATTTTTCAAAATTTTTTATTTCTCAAATTTGTTGTTGAAAAATACAAAATTGGTCAATTTACAATATTTCTCTATCTGTATTAGATTTCCTTCAACTTTGTGTCGACACTTTCCTTCAACGAATACGTGTCGAGTTTTTTTTTTTGAGAACTAATATACATATAGAACAAAGTTTCGTTAAAATCGATGATTATCACTTGGTGATGTTCCCTTGATAGTTCTACGTAACTGACGTTACTCGATGGATCAAAGGAATTAAAATAATTCACTGTCGATTCGGCGAGTATATGCAAATTTTACACCGCGTAATTGCAATATTTGAACGCTTAAGCACAGAGCTTCAGCGAGATTAGAGCGAAGCTCCTCTATTTCCAAGAACAACGGCTGATTCGTTAATTTATTGCACATTGAATCGCCCCACTTAACGGGCTCTTAAACTTACCAACATTTTATTTGACTTCGTGGAAGTACTATATCAGGAGGTGCATTTTATGCGGTTACATTAGATTTCCTTCAACTTTGAAAGCGATATAAAGAAATACTTTTTATTTCTCAAATTTGTTGTTGAAAAATACAAAATTGGTCAATTTACAATATTTCTCTATCTGTATTAGATTTCCTTCAACTTTGTGTCGACACTTTCCTTCAACGAATACGTGTCGAGTTTTTTTTTTTGAGAACTAATATACATATAGAACAAAGTTTCGTTAAAATCGATGATTATCACTTGGTGATGTTCCCTTGATAGTTCTACGTAACTGACGTTACTCGATGGATCAAAGGAATTAAAATAATTCACTGTCGATTCGGCGAGTATATGCAAATTTTACACCGCGTAATTGCAATATTTGAACGCTTAAGCACAGAGCTTCAGCGAGATTAGAGCGAAGCTCCTCTATTTCCAAGAACAACGGCTGATTCGTTAATTTATTGCACATTGAATCGCCCCACTTAACGGGCTCTTAAACTTACCAACATTTTATTTGACTTCGTGGAAGTACTATATCAGGAGGTGCATTTTATGCGGTTAATTGTAATACCGCTGATAATTAAGGGAGCTTCAAGTATATTCCTGTGAAACTTTCTGTTCGTGTAGAATTTCTAGAGAAATATTCTACCAATATCGCGAGGTATAGATTTGGCGTACTGAAACTTTCAAGTACTGGAAAATACAAGTATAATAATTGTTACTGCCACTAGCAAGCAGAAATACACTTTGCATGTGGCTATTATTATAATTGCATAATGCTGCATTCGTATATACGATCGATAGATTGCAATCACCTTTACACATGTAGCGCTAACCGTAAATAGATGCATTTCAGCGATCGAGCAAATTACACGTTACAAAGAAACGAAAGAAAAAGAAGGACCGATACGAGTATCAAGGAAACGTGTAGCACTCGACGTAGAAAAAAAATCTCTAATAGAGGGTGGATAACGGGGTTGCACGGTGAGTCCGGGAACACTTCATAATTCAAGTCTCTGCTGCGAGAGTCGAACTTCGAACAGCCGTTCCATTGGTGTGTCCGTATTGGCTCGACGTAGTCGAAAATTTTTCATATGAGCCATAAAAAGCGCCCCCGGGGCGAGGGTTAAGAGAAATATCAGGGGTGACGCTTCTTCTGCCTTTCGTTCGAACCGGTAGACGGAGTCGGAATGGGAGAAACCGATGGAAAGTTGTGGAGCACGAGCAGCGCTGCCCGAGCGGGATCGAAGGTTGCCGAGCGCGGCCGACTGCTACTGAACGCGCCAACTCGTGTTCTAGGGTACAGTCGTGCCGCGGCCTCCATAGAAGGAGGTTTATACAACCCGTGTCGTTGGTAACTCTCCGTTCCGTTGTACGAAAGCGTCGTGAGACGCGTGCTCTGCCTCGACACGTCTGTGGAAACGAGACCATGTTGTGATGCTCGTTAAAGAGTATCTACTTGTCCAACGATCGTGATGTCACGGAATTAAAGGAAAAGATTGGCCTGTATTTTCGGTGTAAAATCTCGCAACTCTGGATCGTGGGCAGAGAGCAACAGATGTGACGTCGCGCGACGCTCTCTTTATATTTAGTTGCCCACGATTTCCTCGGTTGTTCCTTCGTAACGCACGCACACTACACTCTGTGTGGCGTACACGCGCGTGTCGGTTCAACGATCGCCCGCGACTGTGTACCTCAACAGTGACGTAATATGGCGCGAACGAAAGTGTACCACGGACGTCAGTGACATAGAGCTTCGCGTCTCTATATGGATTGTTGAATGTTTAAACGTTTGCAGTAGATAAGAAGCCTTGAACAACGGTCTGAGAATTGTGCTTCGTTCCTATTCGCGTCCCTTACCGAAGCTACTCTTTGTTTTCTCCCCGCGGTGACTCGACCTCGACGTTCGTCCGTGCTGCAAAACAAACAAGTGCAAAGGAAGGAGGGAAAAAAAAGAAGCAGAAGAGAGGGAAAGTGAGGAATCGATCGTATTTGTCGACATCGCTCTGCCCTGTATCCAGTACACGATCCTCTCTCTCAAGGCTCTCTACCTGCGACCGAGGGAACTGTAAGGACACCAGGTACTGGCGGCGTCGTTCGTGAAGCAGGAAAGAGAGGCGCAGGAAGAATTCCTTTGTCCTCGAAGGCAGAGCGCCGAAGGTGGTGGTCGAGAAGCAACGAACGAACCGGCCAAGGTGGAAGGGAGAGAAGGAAGCACAGCACGCGGTCGAGTTTTTGCCTCGTCGGTTGTGTATACCTGGCGCGCGTTAGAGAGAGACGAACAGTGAAAACGAGGCTCGTAGCATCGGTGAACGTCCGTCAGCTCGTTGCCAACGGCAAAGGGCAACAACCACGCAGAGTGAACACACAGAGTGGCGCGCTGTTAGCCAAGGCCAGGTCAAGCCTAACACCGCGTTTTCAAACCTGGCATTGGCCTCTCTCAGCTGCTCTTACTCTCCCTCCGTAATCGTTGAAAATTCTCATCCTAACCTCAATCCACGTGCGCGGCGGTGGTGTGATGCTACTGGACGATTAACGTCGATCGTGTTCGGCATAAGTCGTGTCCATTTCGCGCCTGGAATTTTATCCAGCTGGGTCCGTGTGTGTCCTTCTCGTCGTGAATCGTGCCCGAGGATGCAACGACGAAGATTACCGGATGCCATGTTGCTGTTGGTCAGAGCAGCTGTTCTAGCAGCTGTCTTGGGACTGTTCCTGGGATCAAGCCATGCGAGTAGACCCGCCGGTGCGCATCCCGGCCACGCGTATTTCGAACAACCTTGCTGTGGACGCTCTCACCTAAGGCATCATAAAGGTTAGAATCGTCGATGTTTCTTTTTCGTCGTTTCTCCGTGGTATCGAAAGGGACACGGGGATTTGTCGAAATGTACACAGTGGGGATAGGAAGGGACGACGAAGCGTTCGTGGAAACGAACCTGTGTTTACATGGACGGGATGTTTGTCGTAACTCGACTGATAAGTTGTTCGACGTGAGAGTATTGTATCGAGTATAGGTTATCTTACCACGCAGCTCGGAACATTCCCGTGCTGTTTCCGAGAACGTTATTGAGGAAAGGTTTACTTTGAGGTTATGTGTATATAATATTTTGTCGGACACGGGAACCGTGGAATCGTGTTGAAATGTTGTGTAAATCTGTTAGGTTAGGTTAGGAACAGAAGAAATTATGCATATGAGAAGCGTGAGTTGCATATTTAGTATGACTAGTGTAGTCTTATGGTGGAATATACGAAAGAAAAAAATGTAAGAGGTTATAAAATAACTCAATGAGTGGCAGCACTGATTGATGTAGCTCGAAACGTGTATATTTTGACATTTGACTGATTTTACGTGTTACGTGTATTTTTCTACCGCATTTTGTAAATTTAATAATTTGAAACCGTGTCTCTAGTATCTCTGTTTGACAATTTTACCGTCATTCATGTTTTCATATTAAATGTAATAAAATTCTACCTAGAATTAATTCTAAGAATAAAAATTGAGAAAAGAATAACTGATTCTGGAATAAAATTCTGGGCAGAATCAATTTTGCATAGTGAAAATGTGTAACAATAGAGATTTTTTGTCAGTTTGATAACGTCAATCTTACACCACCAGCTTAGAATTTCAATTCCAGAATCTTTGTTTTAACGAATTTCCCGGTACGTGACAGAAACTTTCTCAGAGCTAGTACGTGATTTTCCATGATTCAAGGGAGGTGTGAAATCACATTAAAGTGCCTTGAAGTGTTCGCAAGTAGGTTCGCGGAACGGAACATTGCAAACACGAGGAATTGAATTTGAAGAAGAGACCAAAAGTGTGACAAAAAACCGCTGGGCCATTTGGCGCAACACGAAACGTAATACTTGTCTTCCACAAGTTCGAAAAATTCTCAAGCTCCTCTTCCGCGGACTTAAAGTTTCATTTCGAGCATCTCTGTTTACCGACTCGCGTTCAGAATTCATCAGCAGGGTACACAGTTTGTTAACCTTCCCTTAAATCCACTAGCCGCCCTATATTCATACATCTCAATGGCGGGGATTTTCAAGAATCGCGAAAGTGTGTTCCACTATGGTAACTTTTGTCACGGACTAAAACAGCTATTTAAAGACGCCTCGCAGATATAAGTCAAATTAAAAAGTTTACTTTGCATTAAAAGTAGGTATAATCTTTTTACTTGTGAAAGAACGGGGTAAGATTATCTTTGATTGACCTAAGAACATCCTTATTAAGTGATAAAAAAATTCACTTTCAAAGCACAGTTACTTTCATATAAAATTAAATAAAAAATAAGTCTCCCCTTAAGCACTCTACTTACAAATAGCCCTTTAAATTAAAAAAAAAAACAATACAAATTAAATAGTGAAAAATTCACTTTCAAAGCACAGTTACTGTTATAGAAAATGATATAAGATGATTACAAATAGCCCTTTAAACTACAAAAAAGAATACAAATTAAATAATAAAAAATTCACTTTCAAAGCACAGTTACTTTCATATAAAATTAAATAAAAAATAAGTCTCCCCTTAAGCACTCTACTTACAAATAGCCCTTTAAATTAAAAAAAAAAACAATACAAATTAAATAATGAAAAATTCACTTTCAAAGCACAGTTACTGTCATAGAAAATGATATAAGATGATTACAAATAGCCCTTTAAACCTAAAAAAGCAACACAAATTAAATAACAAGAAATTCACTTTCCAAGCACAGTTACTTTCATAAAAAATTAAATAAAAACTAAGTCTCCCTTTAAGCACTCTACTTACAAGTTAGCCATTTAAACTAAAAGAAGAAAAAAAAACGAGAACCGATAACGATCTAACCTGTTGGATAGCGCAGGAGGGCCAGCGCACAATGCACTTTTCATTAATTACCCCTTAATAACCGTTTCACCGCGTCGGCCACTCGTCGCGAAATTCCACGAAACAATGTATCGTTAATGCCACGTAAATACCCTTTCATTAATTAATATTATGAGTTTCACTTCTCTTGCGGCCTCCTCTAAATACCAACCGCGCCGCTGTGCCGCCCGACCGTTCGCGGAACAATATGGCCCGCGCCCCGTATAAATCGCCAACTTTCAAACATTCCTCGTTGTCCAACCCTTCGCGGAAAAACCGTCCGCAGACACCCTGGGTATACCGAAAAGGTTAACGAAGTCTCCCTGGTAGTTTACGCCTGGAATGTTCGCGGAAAAAAAAAGAAGAAAAACAGAGAGACAAACAAAAAAACACTTTTCACCACGGTACACACATACACACACAGAGACAGACAAGGGTTGAATTAAAGGGGCGTTTTTTCTTTGGTCCATCTAGGGAGAGGAAGCAGGCGAGAAGATAGTGGACCGAACGAATCCCCCGCGTGCCGCGTTCTCTTTTTCACGGTAAATCATTTAGGAGGACACGCGGGTACCGAAAGGGACGTAAAAACGACGTAGCCCGGTACCGAAAAGCCCGTTAGCATACATCACCAATATTATCTCGGGGAGGGCCCTGCCACACGATATTACCGGGGCTTAGAACGCCGGGACTGACTTCATTATGTGCCGGGGGAGAGAGAACCGTCGAATGGAATGTGGAATGGTTGGTTGCTCGGCCAGCCGGCTGGCTGGCTGGCTGGTTGCTGCTCCGCTGCTGCCTCTCTGCCAGCCCAGAGCCACCGAGCTAGGCTCCTCTCTCTCTCTCTCTCTCTCCCTTGCACGTTGACTAATACGTAGAGATACTCTGTACGTATACGCACAGGTTGCATGTGGAAAGTGCGTGTTTAGAGGTGTATGCGTTTCGGCAGGGTGCAGGAAAAAAGTACAGCCCGTAGGAAGCGGCGGAGGGTGGTTGCGCATGCGAGAGAGGCGTCCACCGGCGGCGTGTTACGCGTCCTCGCGTGGAGAACGAGACTTTCCGCCGGGGAAATTTTCCCCCGTGGAAACCAAGGGGGGATGACACACACACGCGTAAAATTCTCGTTTGGCTGGTTTTTCTCTTTTGTTTCTCGTTGGTCACGAGCGTTTCGCTTTCTTTGCTCGCGCGAACGTAATTTTAATTGCGCGGTTGTCCGCCTTGTTATGCGAATTTGCGCGCCACTTTTTCGTCTCGTCCCGTGCGAAATTGCTGATCCCAGAGCTGAGTGGAGATTCCGCCGAGTTTCTCGTTCTTCTCTCTCTCTCTTTCTCTCGTTGTTCGCGCGTTGGCCAAAATTTTCCCTTCAGGTATCGACTTTGGTTCGTTCCGGGCCGCGTGCTTTATCGCTGTCGGTTGTTTCTCGCGCGCCTAGAGAGGAAGCCAGTTTGTTTCGTCGATGGTTACGGGAGAAAATGGATGTCAGGTTTCTCGCAACGATGATGCTGTGAATTCTCGAGAGCCACTCGAACGTCGGACGGATCGTTTAATCCGGGCGTTGAACGAACCTGCGTTTGGAGTATGACGTTACGCATCCTGTGAAGCTGCTTCGTGGCGTAACTGAAGATACGTAAATAACGTGGAAACGTATTGCACGAGTGTTATTGTAACGCGAGAATCGCGATAAGGGAGCGTTGCGCGATGATTTTCGCCAAGAAATCAATATTGATAGTTGTGTTATGTCTGTGCAAGATTGTACCTAACTCTTGATACAGATAGTCGATCGAGGTTGTCGGGAGGAGATAGAACCGCGTGAAATAAAATTTTGTAGCAGATTTCGACCTCTATTTGTTGCAGAAAAACTGTGCAATTCGAGGATTACGTGTGTCAATAACATTTTACGTTTCAAACTCTAAATTTGATACGGTAATTTGTTCGATTTTACGGAATAACGTTGGAAAATTTTAGTTGGGTAAACATAGAAATTTACATGGAAAACAGTTATTGTTACGGCGACGTCGTTTTTTACCATTACCATTCCCGCGGATGTTCTAAAGCAGCGGTGATACGCGCGGTACAGGTGTACAGGATGTGGAACACGTCTATTTTTGAATCGAGTAAAAATTGGAATCTATCGCAAACCGCGGGTCCGCGATTTTCCGTTATTCAACCTAGCAAACTGTACGTTAATTTAATCCGCACTTGTGGCTGCGACTGTACGCTCCGCGATACGATCATGAATCGTAAGCCCCCGGTATCGAGTCTCTCTGGTAACTAACAGAACGGATATTAATTTCGACGAGCTTCTCAAACTGATCCATTGATCTAATTTGCACGCACATTTGATCTGTAACATGCTGTAGACGTATATTCGCTCGCGTAAGTGTAATGAAATTTACGCGAAATGTGGCTAACTTCGACGAGAAGCTTTTTCTCTTCGGATACTAACTTCTCCCTATGTTCGTGGATCTGACGAATGAAACTTATCGTGTAGATGGGTTAGTACTAGATGAATAGCATTCGAAAGAATATCCAATAACCCGAGATTCTTGTAAGCTGAATTATTTCATCTTTTTCCTCAAAGAATTTCTTTGTGTTTTCACTCAAATGTATATAATGATACTTCCATTATAAAGTTTATTTGAAGTTAATGGAACTTACGGAAGACAGTATTGACAAAGGTAAAGTGAAGTTTTCTTACTAATTTATCGGATCGTTATAATTCATTTACAAGCAATAAAGACTGCAGCAAAGGGAACTCGGATTAGTTTTGGAAAATAATCCGATTGCCGTTCGAACAGCTCGGAACTTCTTCCGATTCGAAGAAAAATTTTCAATAATCAGAAGTTGTTCCATTTAACGAACCGTGTCGTGAAGTTTGCCTGCTGTGGAAAGGGTCCCGAAAATTTTATAAACGAAAAACTGACCCCGACTTCGATAATTGGTCCGTGCTTACAAGAGAGCCTCCTCCCTCACCCTCTCTTTATTCTCCATTCGGTTCTTTCACTCCCCTTCTATCTGCTCTCGCGCAAGATTTGCCCCGACTGCTGAATTACCCCGCGTAAATCCTTAATTCGACCGTAAACTCGAGGAGCTCCGCCGAGATACTTTCTTTGCTCTGCCTAGAAATCTACGAATGATGTTTGCGTAAGTAGCCAGGTAAAGAGAAAGATCAGAGTGGGGGGAGAGTGAGAGAGAGAGAGGAAAATCGACAAGAGTGGGAGGTTGAGAAGTCTGGAAACGAGAGTTTCCCTTTGGTCGTCGCCAAACGTCCTAAAGATTCCCAAGATTAAAAGCTAGCACACCGACTGTCCTCTCTCTCTCTTTCCTTCCATCTCTCTGGTTTCTCTCGTCCAGCAACCCTCTCGAACGCTCGCTGCGAAGACTGACTGGCTAATGAAGGATGATAGCAGGGACTCATCCGCCATGCG
>NW_017101109.1:130768-185391 GCF_001263275.1 Habropoda laboriosa
GAGCTTCGGAAGTTGGACCACGGCTCCTCGAAGCTTTTGGACCTGCTCGGCCCCACCGTGGTCGAATTATCCCCTTTGAAAAGCTCCTGCGCAACCTCCTTGAAGATATCCCGTTGAAAGAGTTACCGGGTAGTCCTGGGCTGTGTGGGCTTGGTTACACGTATTCATCCGAGAAATCATTAGCCAACTTTTCTTGCTGTATAGTTTAGTCGGTTCGAGGAAGGATGGGGAGGGAAATTTTCGACGGAGAGACGACCGGGGGTGGTAAAAAGGAGCCGCCAATGTACAAGCAGCAGAAGGGTAGATCGACGGGTGGTTCTTTCGCGTATTAGTCGCGTGCCACGTCGAGTCGGTGTTTTTGCGGCGGGTCACGGGTTACAAGTTCCTCTCTTGGAAGTTCTCGAGACCGGCGATGAAACGGAAAACCGGGGAAAAAGCGTGGTTGGCGGTAAGAACTGGCAAAGACGCGCGAGAGATGGTTTGTGGGGAGGGTTGGAGCGGAGTTTGCGGAATGGGGAGAGCGGAAGACGCAACAAAACGGCGTCTGTCCTCTGGCCTGGAACCCGTAGATCGTAGAGGAAGGTCGTAAGTTTGTTTTAAGATGGCGACGCCAGTCTGAGATTACTGCGTCGATGCGGGGGTAACGGCGCGATGAAACTTTCAGATTAATATTCTTGATTAATTCTTCACTGGTGATTTACAACCGACAGGTTTCTATTTAAAAAATTTCCTCAATTTATACTTGTTGCACACGTTTTTTTTTTTTGTTTGGCGAAATAAATGAGAAAATGCACGTTGAAAATATTTGGTTCAGCAAAGTCTGAAATATTGCTCACATGTTAAATTGACTTTTTTTTCAAACGGATACGTTTTAACGTTGAAATTGTTCATTCGGTCGTTACGTAGAATTATAAGACCCTTCCCTCTCTCGTTCGCACAATGATTTCAAACGCACCCTCGCGTAAAAGCGAAAAACAAAATCGTTCACGCGACGGTGGCTTCAAAAACCATCGGAATAAATTAAACGGGAGCGACGCTCCGGGCAATCTCTCCTAATTCGAGCCGGGGTTACAATTAAAAAATCATTTCCCCTAATTAACACTCGACCAGACCAAAGAACGGTGGTGTGAGTTTTAATTAACAGTCAGAGAGGAAGCTGAACTGTCTGGTTGTTGGGGGTTGCCTCGCGTTGAATAAAACGCGATTCTTCGGTGTATACGTACCTTACCGTATATACATACACCAGAAACCGAGCACAGATCGTAGCACGAGGAAGACAGGTTGCACGCGAAAAGATATCCGGGGAATGAGGGAAAAAGCAGCTTTACCTGCATTAGCTCGCGTCTTTTCTTTATTTCCAGGGAAATTCGCTCGCGATGTAAGCTTAGCTCGTGTTCGGTGGACGAAACGCGAAACGAAGAAAAAGAAGGGAGAGAAAAGAGAAGCTAGAATGGCGAAAACTCGACGACAACGACGACGACGAAGGAGGCGATGGAAGAAAAAGGAGGGCGACATCGTGCCGGGCTTGTCGGATATTCCAACGACAGGATTACAGTCACCCTCCAGAGTGCTTTCCTTTTCTTTTCTCTCTCTCTCTCTCTCCATACCCCTTTCTTCTCCCCTCCCGTCCCACTTCACCGCTCTTTATTCCGCTGGAAAACACTTTGTAGCCAGCGTGTAAACGCGCGAAAGTGCCGGAGCAAGAGCCCCGACGAGAGGAGAAACGATTCCGTGAGGTGAGACCTAGGTAAAGAGAGCAGCCACGGGTATCCTGGCCGACGATAAAAAGGATAATGAGGATATAATGTGGCACGGCGGTGTTCCGGATGTTTAGGCGAAACGCGCGTTATCGCGTCCAGCTGGTTAAGGTGCTCGCGTAATGAGCGTGCAGAGAGAAGAGAAAAAAAAGGAAAAAAGGAGCATCAGATTGCGTAACCCGTTGGCTAGCCCTGCAGCCTTTTACGAAAGAGAAAACGCGCGTCGAGCCACGGGCCACGCTCCGTTGGAATTTTAATGAAATTTTTGCCTCAGCCGCCATCGGCCATCACCACTCGGAGGAAGGAGGTGAGAGAGAGAGAGACATACTCCCTTTTCTCGTTTCGAAAACGTTCGGAGGGCTTTGATTCCATCCCAATTCCGGCGTATTCTCATTTTTCCGTGAAACGTGGTGGGTGTACTCGTTCCTGTTTTCGCCGACACCGTTTCACCCATGCAAATCACATCTGTTTATTATTGCACGAACGATACGTTCGGGAGAAGAGAAAGAGAGGCACAGAGACTTCGGTCAATTGGCGAAAATAATGAAACGTTATTTCGATTGTTCCGGATATATGTGTGTGTTTGCGTGTTATACAGGTTGTACGAAACATTCGACACTCGGTCAGGTTCTTTTTTGATACGTTTCTCGCGCAGAGTTCCCGCTGAAAGCGCGGTTAATTCACTGTTTAAATCCAATGAATGTCGAATAATCGTGTTCAAGCGGGATTAATTCCTCGAACGTGGTTCGAATTCGGGGTATATCGCACAAAAATGGACAAATTCTTCTCTCGTTCTACGTTCCCGTTTTTTCGTTTCCTTTTGTATATGTTTTTATGAAATACTGCGAACAGGCGGAAAATTACTCCGACCATTTGCCCTATACGAGTTCATTATTTCGTTTGGATTGTATCCAATTAATCCCTCTGGTGATACTGCCTAATTTAATCTGCATGTTTCCAGCGTATTCTTCGCGGAGTATTGTCGCCTATCTACGTTGCAATTATACGGTCAATGGGCCGCGGTCATACGGTCAGTGATCAAGAGTGACACATCTCAAAAATTGTTAATTTTGAGATATATGCAAAAAATATTTTCAAAAATGTGTCACTGAAATTAAAATTACAATTGTTGTATGTAACAAGAACAATGTCACAACGCTAAATAGGGCTGTTTTAATGCACCAAAACAATATTTAATTAGAGATCCTCAAAATTCAAAGACCATTAGCTAAATTGTAAAAGATATAATATGAATGAATGGTCGAATAACTTTCTAGCGCAAAAGGAATTTATCTCTACTTATTTATTTATCCTCTGCATGTTTCATTTTTTCCCTCAAACTGTGTAACTTCCACGAACAGTTGAATTATTACTGGAATGATAAAGGACACCGAGTGTGTGTGTTCTCGTCGGAATTCGAGGACGTTCGAGGGCTGGCTGCTGCGTCTTCCAGTCTGCGAAACGGGGTTAACGTCGAGAGCTATACAGCTTTTCCCCAAAGACACACGCCGCGTCGGTCGAAGAAGGCGGGCGCGAAAGTGCGCAAGTTTCAGCCAGGACTCCGCTGAAATAATAACGCTGGCCGCGCGTTATTTTCTCTCCCCGCCGCGAAAAATCTCTTGCCTTAAGTCTCAGGTTTATGGCAGTCGTTGGCCGCGTCGCGTTGTAAACTAGCCGGGTATTACATTCTAGCGCGCCTTACGGTTCGAGTGCGCTTTAACTGCGCCCCGAACTTCCTCCTCCCGCAACGCCCGCAGACTTAACGAGATTCTTCTCACCAGAGACGATATCCTTCTCGTTCAATCGGAAGTTTTTCCTCCGCGAGGGAAAAACCGCGCGCGAGCCCGCGTTTCAGATTCAATCTCCTTCTCCGTGATTTATAAGCGGTGTGATCCGCGCGTGATTTTTAATACGATCAACGACGGCGATTAACCTCGCTAAACAGTGCAATTACAGGGAACATTAAGGAGTGAAATGGTTTTGGTCTTTAATCGGGATGCAGAGATAGCAGGTATCGCGGTTGGAAACATTGTCGGATTCGAGCTTTTTCTCGTTGGATAAGCGTTTTAGAAAATGTGCATTTTTTTATTTGCATGGTTGATTAATGATAGTTTGAATTTTATTTTTGCTTTAAATTACGCTTACCTGAGAGTATCCTTAGAAATGATGAAAAACCCTAATAACATCAATAGAGACACAGGATACCAACTTAATTGGTTTTTAATTGATTTTTAATTGATTCAAATGAACATGGGTACTTATAGGAGTGAACAGCCTGACGCACACCATTATCAGTTGCGTCTCCAATGCTGCAATGCTGGTGAAACGTCGGAATATAATTTCTATCGGACACGGCGTATACCCGGAAACCTCAAATAATAACACCCATACGCTTATCAGGCTTGATTAATTACGTAGACGAATATTAACCCTTCGAGGGCTCGAAAGAAAAAAAGAGTAAACGAGGTTAATATCCGATTTAAAAAGTAAAGTTTAACGACTGATTGCGAGGATTCATTCAGTTTATTTTTCCTTTAAATTATGCTTATCCAGCTTGATTAATTGCGTATACAAAGATTAACCCTTCGAGGGCTCGAAAGAAAAAAAAAAAATAAACGAGATTAATATCCCTTATGACTGAGGATTTATATTTTTAGTGAACCTACCTACTGTTCACACATATTTCCAAAAATATATCAATGTATAATAGTACTTACGGTTATGGAAAAATTTTACGTGTTTGTAAACAGTTGATTAATACCTCAAGATAAAGTTCTCTTAGCAACCTCGTACAGCTAAAGGACATCCAATTTTCTCTTATCGGTGCACGAACCCCTTCACATTCACATCGTCGCCGTTAACGTCGAAACATATCGAATAAAGAGTCAATCACCAAAACACCTGCCCCTCCGTCTTTGCAATTACTTAAAATCTTTTCACGTGCTCGAAATAATCTCTCGCGTTCGCCTCGCGCTCTCTTATACGACAATCGATATCACGTGGTCGCGAGGAATCTTAGATCTGCCTGTTCACCCTTCCACACGGGGCGTTAATACAAGAGAGAGGTGAAATTGAATCTTGCTTTATCTCGAGCCGGTGATATTGGAAGGAAGGCGGAGTCTGTTGGTAAGGGATCAGGCGCTCCCTTCGGGTGGCGCGCGTCGCTCGACTGAATAAATTGTTACAACCGCTATCAACAGCTCCGCGATACGAGCGTTCCCACCCTCGTCCTCTATTCTACTCCGTGCTCGGTATTTTCAGATCGACACGTACGATTTCGCTACTCTTTCTTTTATCCACTCCGCTCGGGACATTGCCGGAATTTTGGCCTACGGCTGTCGATTTTGGTCGAGGTTACGTCGTATTCTGCGAGTCTGCCGAGGGTTGTTTGAGGTGTGATATAATCTTGGTATTCTTGAATTCGATGACCTAGTGGATTGGATTCGGGGAATCTATTTCTTCTTTCTGACAGGGTATACATGTGTGATTTGTAAGATTATTGGTAGATCTATAGAGTCGTATGACTGTAGGGGATGTTCGGGACACAAGAAGCTTTATTTTTTTTTTCTTTACGCAACTATTGGAATCGATTTATTTTCACTGTAATATCTTATCATAATCTTATAAATTTCACACATTTTTATTGGATTATGGGAGTTATTGGTTGTTAAATAATTAATAATCCTTATTTTAAACTGTAAACTTTTATTGGACACAAGGAAGGTTCGCTTTTCTACTTGATGGTAAGAGCACTGTCTACGGACTGAGGCACTGTATATTGCCTACGACCCCGCTTGGGACCGAAGGGCCTTTTGTCACGTATCATAAACATTTAGATCTTTACTAAACAGAGGTGGTAAGGCTAAACGGATTTCTCCGAACGTATGCAAAAGTAACATATACTTCCTAGTAAGGCCTTAGATTCATTTTTGTTATATCTAACTGACTGATAAATCTAACAATTTTATCGGTATTTAACCTTTTAACCTATGATTTCTTTTCTGATTATGCATCTAAGCTTCAGCCATTTACTGTTTTTGTTGAGAGTCGAGCAAGCAATGACATTTGAGGGCATGCAGCGGCAAAATAGTCGCGGTCTTTTGTTTTAGGGCCTGTGGCCGCGTGGCTCGCCTAGTCGCGATAGTCTAAAGTCTCATGTAGTGCATTGTATGTCGTCTCATAAAAAATAGTTTAATAAATATAACAGTTACAATAAATTTTTCTTAGTAATACAACTATTTTTCTCACATCTTCATCAAAACTTCTGTCACAAGTCTGACACATTGTTGTAGGTTAAAACTTGCGTCTCTCGATTCATTTTCAGCAAACTCTCCTCTCAATCCATTCAAAAACAAATTGTTTCTATTATTCCTCACAATTTAATGCTAAAAATTCCACCCGAACCCCGCGTCTGTCGATTGATTGTCACTAAGCTTCCCTCCCAATCAGTCTAAAAAAAAACCTCAAAAAAGAGAAAAAAAAGAAAACCACCTAACCTCACACACGCCCCAACTCATAATTCCACCCCAACGCACCGTCAGTTTTTCGTCTCGCGATGCCGCCTCTCAAGGAGCCAATTAAGAGCAGCCGTCTGGAGGTCGTTGGATTCCCTTATCAGAAAAATTTCAAGCGCACGCGTGCACGCGTGTATAAATTAACTTTACATAACGAACGACACGGGTGTGTCGCGCTCTACGTTTTCACTCGTAGTCGACGTGCTTTCGTTCTCTCGTACACGTCTATCCGTGATTACGGGGAGGTGCATGAGCGCGCGCGCGCCACGCTCGCCGGGACCTAATTACACTAACGACCGGCAATAAAAAGCAGCCGCCACGGCGACGTCGCGGAATTCGCACGCAATTACCACGGGATTCGCGAGGGTCAGGTATCGCGTACACTTAGCAACCACTCGAGAGACGCTCGCAGACAGAAGCTCTTTTTCTCCCCTCCTCCCCCACCTCCTCCTCCTCCTCATCCTTCTCGTTTCCGAATCGACGATTCGTCGTCGAACGCGCCGATTAAACCGCTCTCTGAGTAATCGCGTGCGCGTTTATCCGGGAATCGCGTGCACGCGTTCGACCATGCGGGGACTACTCGCGCTCGTTATGCGCAGCTGGACGCCCGCGCGCTTCAAATTGCACCGATTAGAAACCGTGCGAGTCGCGCGAGCATGGAAAGAGGAATCGCGACGACGACCACGGCTTCTATCTTGAATCATATATCACCGGTGGTGCAACAGCGTGGCGATGAACGATCACGAATGCAGTTAACGGTAATACCGCTTATTATATCCTTCGCTTTGTTTGAGTTTCGTTTAATTGTCGTTCGTTGGTTGGAAAGAAGGGATAGGTTGTGATTACGGGATGTGTGCTCGATGGCTACGGAGTTACCGATTCCGATCTGAGAATCGTGTATTGAATAGGAGAATGGAAATGTTGGAGGAGTTTGAAAAGGTCAGTAGGATTTTGTAGAGAATTGAGAATATTTCCACTCTTTTCGATTTTTTCTTTTTAATATTGAGGAAGATGAGATTGTTTCATACCTTGAGATAACAGTAATTTTTAAAGTTACTCGATCTAAAGCAAATTTAGCACAAACTCTCGAAAGAGCGATCATAAGAGAGATATCATGTGTGTTATTGAAAGGAGTTTCTATAGAATTCAGGAAATTTCCTCTTCTCTCAATTTTTTTCTTAAATATTGAAAACACGAAAAAATCATTAAAAAAATTATATTTCTATATAGTTAACTATTTTTCCTGTGAATTTTAATTTACGATCAATGTAGTTATCAAAACAGCTGTTCGATAACTCAGACGGTAGTAATTTCCCAAAGTATCCCAATCTGAAGCAAACTCGAAAGAGCGATCGTAAGAAGGAGATATCGTGCGTGTTATTGACATCTTAATGCAACCACGTCGAGAGCAGCAATCACGTCGAGTACGTGTGGCAAGAGTGGAAAGAAAAGGGATCAACGACGTAACTATCGCGAGTTCGCCAGCGATGTTTTTTCTATTGTACCAGATTATTAACCCTTGACGGGCTAAGAGAAGAAGTTTCGCGAAGAGTGCGAAGGGATGTAATTCCGCTTTATTACACCGTAATTAGCCTTCGATATAACTTAACGACTTTCGGGGTTTATTATTACTTGGCGAAATGAAGTCGTTGAAAGCCAGGCTCGTTTCTTAAGCACGAACGGCCGTCCTGGTAGGTTAATTACTTCGCAACCCCGGTTCCAGGTACGTCTTTCCCTGCGTGTGCATCCCCTCTTTGTGTATTCGCTGCTCGCATGTTGCGTTTCTTCCTTCAAATTCATCGTTCGATCACTAAATTCCTACTCTCTATCACTGAAACCGTGCACATTCTTTCGTCGAACTCTTAAAATGATCCAACGAACGACTCGTAGATAAACAAGTGAAATATCCTCCGAACAAAACAGAGACACGTAATTGAAAGGGTTAAAAGAAGTAATAATTAATCGGACAATTTCGAAATACTTTACTTGCTTCGTATATGCCAGTACTTTATTCGCTATTCACAATTAGCGCTTCACGTGTTTGCTCGTCTGGATGAGAGAGATTTCCACTCGTCGGCTCATTATTCGCACGTACATACACGTTCCTACCAACACACACGTCTGCTTCACATTTGTCAATACCACTCGTCCGTCGCGATTTCTCTCGCTTTCATTACGATATTTGTTACGCGACCCGACGATCAGTTTAAAAAACCTTTAAATTCGAGATCCATCGAGCGACACGAACATAAGTGAAATCGTTGAATTAAACCGACTGTCTGTACATTTCTCATGGTAACATTTCGTTCGGACGTTTAATTCCTGTTACACGTGAAGAGCACTTTCAACCACCGGTTGCCATAAACAGAGTGCTCGATTCTCCTCGGTAGGTGGTTCTCGTAAGTTTTCGTAGAATTTCGCTCTTACGGGGTAACGGTTTAATAAAAAGCTGCGGTAAAAGTTCGTATGTTTCTTAAGAGCAGCACCGATGGTTCGAGGGTAGAAAGTTTGGTTCGTTTTGGAAAACAAACGGTAACGATTGGCGGGGAAAGAGCTCTACTCTCCTCTCTTTACCTGGGCTAGCGTGCAAGCTCGTACTTTCGTGTCAGTTGAAGGCAGAGCGGAGACGACGAGTTCGGTAGATGGAGGGTGGGCGAAAATCGTAGCAACAAAGGGCAATTGGAAACTGGCCTTGCCTGGAAACCGCGGTATCGCTGGGCGAAAAGAAGTATTATAACCGTTGCCACGGGGGGTGTAATAGTCGACAGGGCCAGTTAATGCCTCGTAATGGCTGAACGAAAGGGGCCACGATCGCCCCTCGTAACGACCTGTACCGGCGTAACACGACCGCATGGCCCCATCAAATCTGATACTTGGTGTACAGGCGTACCAGAAGCATGTTGTCCACGATAGAGGATCCTGCTTGAATAGTCAGAAAAAATGTGTACTACATTCGGGAGGACAGGCTTCGTGCGAAACTTTACGGGCCTCGCATGTTGTCATCGCGTTCATTGAGCCGAGGGGACAGGTTGCTTGCTGCTGGTAATTGAAGGGCTCTAAATCACCGCGTTTCGAGTAGCAAAAAGTCCAATTTTCGGGAGAAACGGAAGAACTGAGGGACCTGTTGTACTTGACTATTATGTGATTGCAGTGTTCCCTCGGAGAACGTGGTTTTTTGATTATAGCAGGATTTTTTTCGACTCAATTTAGGGTGTATTTGTAATTTTCTTTGTCGAATGAGATTTTGTTGGCGTGATTCTCTTTGGCGTGAATTATTCTTCTGTAAGAAGAAAAATACAATTTGATTAGAAAGTTATTACAAAGGTATGAAATATGAAGTAAACGGTGCACTTATGTTTGCGTTTCGAAGTGTCTATTCAATTTACTATAGACCGAATTTCGTCCTGATTTTGTCTAATTTTCTTACATTTAACGTCGATTCTCGTAATTAATTCATTTCGAATAGATACTTCTGTATTGTGAATTCTTTCTCTTCGAGTCCCTCATAAGTAAATTCAGGTAACACTTAGAACGTTGTAATATGCAACTCGACAATTTCTAACGAGTTCAATTCAAACTCTTCAATTACAAATATCAAAGAATTCGATCCACACTAAATCCACCGAGAAACAGCCCACAATCGGCGATCCAACTTTGTTGCTCGCTTCAAAACGGTGTATCCAAACACACCAGGTGTGTACAGCAACTTTTAACACCAGAAAATATCGAAATCGATACAGACCGCGTAAACATCCATCGAAGCAATTATCAAAACCGCGGGGATAATTCACAAATCCCGCCCGTTCGGCGAACCGCGTTTCCGCAGGAACGTGGCGAATTTCGTGGAAAAATACCGCGGCGGAAATTCAACAGCGTGGTATGAGAACGAGTCGATAGGCGACGGGCCTGCGTGTTACACACGTATTACTCGCTGCTCGATGTCATTAAAAAATTAATTCTTCCCGAAGCGAACAAACGGAGCGGGGAAAATGCGTGGCACGCGGTCTCTGTTTCTACACACACACACACGGGACCGAATCTCACGAGCAGAGTGACAGCTGTTCGTTCACCGTTGAAACGGCGAGCAGAGCGCATTTCCGGTGTGTGGGTTAGAGTTAGACACGCGTGTATCGCGTTTGGATCCTCCTTTTTCCCCGTCGAAAATGCTTCGTTCGCGTGCTCGTCTCTCTCTCACCTCGGCGGATTTACTTTTCACGCGAAACTGGTCCCGGCAAGAAAATATTCCGGGTACACCGAGCGAGAGGGGTTCACGTTGTTACGTAATTACAAAGTTCGCTCGTTTCAAAGTGGAACGAGCCGATGAAAAATGAGATGTGCTGTTGCGCGCCTCTCCAGGGCCCTTACCGTCGAATGTGGATCAGTAGAATCCGTTGTTTCGCCGGCTAGAATCGCGAACATGTGCATGCATATCGAACGAGAGTGGAACCGATATGTGGAGCTTCTTGCGCAAGTGTGACTCCACGTTCTCACGAGTTTCGTGCATCTTGTTGAACGGAATTGTGGCGGAATTATAGCGGTCGGGTCTGGGATACGTTTGAAATTGAAAGTTTTATCGTACGTGCCATTTAGAAATTTCAATATTTAAGTGGAGCCTATCGAGCCTGTGGTTCGCAATTGGATATCTATAATAAACTATTATACTTTAGAAAATAATCAATAAAGCAATCGCACATTTTAGGTCTGAGTGGGTTGAAAATGGTAGCAATAGCAGTGAAAATAAAAGAAATAATCTTGTGTCACATGCGTAACAGACGTTGCTTGGGTTGTTCGGCCGTACCGACGAGCCGAACAATACGTCGGTACTCCCAATAGACCAGCACGTCCTAAAAAGCGAGGTCTTAGCCGGCACGAAAAATACTTTACGACACCCAAAAACTCGACACCTCTCACACCTGAACACCACGTGACCTAAGATCATAAACAGACCTCCAACAAGCAATATAACAAATGTAAGAACAAATTCCCCACTTTCACACCACCACCAGACACACCCCAAACACACCGAAAAAACCAATCACCACTTACGACAGTTTCACACCACCAATCACAACACACACGTAGTTTATAAAAGAGCGAACACCACACGACACAATTTTCCGATCGGTAAGCTTAGACATTCCGCGCTCTGTTCACGTTCATTCACAAATACATAGTTTTAATAGCAAACTGTTGTGCGTTAATGGGACACACAATTTTCCGATCGGTAAGCTTAGACATTTCGCGCTCTGTTCACGTTCATTCACAAATACATAGTTTTAATAGCAAACTGTTGTGCGTTAATGGTCTATCTTCCGAGCGCTACCTGAGTACCCTATCCCGAGTAGATTCCTTAACCCCTTGGCCTACAACCACGAGTGAGACCTCGTGGTAAGGAATTTGGGCCATAAACAATAAGCACGAGCCTGACTCGTGGTTCGTCATTCGGGACAAACGAAAACAAAACGAGTCAGACTCGTGGTTCAACTGTTCTCGATATTCTCTTACTTTAGTTACGTGTAATCCTTATTGCGTTCACACGTTTCGGTTAAACAGCTCAATGGCTCGACGCGCAACCGACCTTCTTGCTTACTATGGCCCGAGCAATCGGGAGATAGCGGGTAGGCCAAGGGGTTAAATGGTCTGACTCAAAAAGAGGGACAATTATCGGTTTCGCAACAATACAAATAAATATCTATCTATAATAAACTATTACACTTAAGAAAATAATATTTTTTTACCGAAATTCAACGAAACAATCGCACATTTTAGGTCTGTGCGGGTTGCAAACGGTAGCAACAGCAGTGAAAACAAAAGAAACAATCTTGAATAAATATCTAAATGTTAACGCAAGTATAAAAAAATGTAAAACATCGTAATAGAAAATTGGTGGAGTTTAAAGTCGAGCCATCTATATTTCAAGCTTTATTCAACAAAGTTTCCGTGCCGCACATTGTTCGAAGAAAACCGCGAGCTCGTATTTTATTAGAAACAACAGCCGAACGCGAAACGTGGGAGGCCGGTTTTAAAATTGGAATTTCCGATCGGCTACGATATCTATCTTTTCCTGCCGCGCGAGCGTTACGAATTTAACGAAATGATCGTTTCCCGGAACAACGGAACCGGTCGAATTAATTAATCAAATTGAATCGCTGACGCAAACAATTAATAAATTTATCGATCGCCGGAACAATTTACATTCGGTCCTTCCTACGCTCGGAATCATTCATATGGAACCGTGTGTTCGCCACAACCTACCGCACCACGTGTGCGCGCGATACATGCTTGTATAAATAACATCGCGTAGAACGTAGAAATAATTTAGCCTAAACTGCGCGGGTTACATAGGTGCGTGCGTATATGAGAGGGGGAGAGATAGAAGCGTGCATGCGGAACTTTTACACGCACCGTTAACCCTAATGAAATTGTAGCAGCTGCGCGTCTCGAAGAACGTTCCTCAAACACGACATAGCGTAATGCAAGACCTCGCCAATCTGTGATTAGAAGACCTAATTAAATTGAGGCTTAATCATCTTGCTGTATCGTTAATTGCTTGCACTTTAATCCTCTAAGTCCGAGTGGGACTCCGGGGTCTGAGAAATCCATGATTTTCCTTGAGCAGCTTCCCAATCTGAAGTGTAAAGTAGAGTATTTGTTAGGGGCTTGCGGTTGATCTTTCGATCGTTCAAGCTTTGCCGGTTTTTGCACGTGTGTGCCGACTAATGTTCTAAGGCTTCGAAGGACCAGTTTCTTGATTGAAACACTAAGTTTTTATTTTATGTTCTATTTTCTACAACTAATTCAAGATATAAATTCTACTGCGAAGTGAGAGGTGTTTCTCTTGCGAGTAGCCAAGTGTTTCTCGCGAGTGGCCAAGTGATTCTCCCGAGTGGCCAAGTGTCCATTTCGCCCTTAGCGCGTTATCTTAGGGTGGGGTAAACAACGACCGGAGAAAGTGTTCGGTGGACGGATGCGTGGGAATCCTGTGGAATCTCCGCTTTTCTAGGCTTTGTCGACGTTGGCAAAAGTCATGGGTCACTTTTCTATTTTCCGTTCGGACACTCCAGGATTTATGGCAGGGTTTGATTCTAGGGACTAAGTGTCGCAGGCAACGCAATAAACACTTGTGGTGTTTTGAGAAAGCGATATTTGCCTGCGATGCCGACCACTTGACTCGTTGTCATAAATCCGGCTACAGGATACGCCTTAACAGTATTTTAACTCTGCAAAAAATTTTACAAGTTTAAAATATTCCTGGAATTAGAGGGTTGATAAAAATTCGGTGGAATGTATGGGACTCTGGAGTCCCACTCGGACTTAAAGGGTTAACTCTTTGCGGTCCTATGTCGAGTTTGACTCGACAGATAATTTTGCCTTCGGATATCATACAATGATAAATTGTAAATTATAAACGACAAGAAATCAATTTTTATGCATTAATATTATTCTGAAATTTAATACTTTATAACTAATATTACGCTGAAATATTGAAATAAAGGCAAACTATACTGTACTGCCCGACAGTGGCCAAATGAGTGCAAAGGGTTACGGAAGTCGAATTAAAAATTAGGGAAAAGTAGGATGGAAAAGGGTTCAAACTACGGTTCTTCATCTTCGCGAAGCTCGAATTGCGCTCACGAATAAATGTCGAGAAACGAAATTCTCAAGTTGAAGAAGAAGCGAAGAGTGGGTTCTTCGACTAGACAAGAGAAGTGGTCACGGAAATTCCGTCCCTATATCTTCCTTCGGAGAGGAAGGTCGATCTGAAGTTCCGAAGAAGAGGAACAGAACCGCGAAGTGCAGCTGCAGCTGCAAGTCCGGCGGAACATTAACGACATACCGCAGCCAGAGAGTGGCCCGGTAGTATTACTCGACTAATCACTTTGTAACACGCTTGTAACAGTCGCTGAAAGTGGAAAGGAGAGACAGCAAGATAGAAAGATAGCGCGAGGAGAGGAGACCCGCCGGTTCCTTCGAGGTTGGCCAACGCGAGCAAAAAGAACTACACGAAGAACCCTGCGCTGGTGGTGGATGTTTCATGGTAGTGGGTCGAGGGCCCTGGAAAGAGGTGAGGCAGGCCAACAAACGGTGCCAAGTGCCAACTCCTCTTGTTAGGGAACAATTAAGAAATGCAGCGCGCTGCAACCAGCGTCGCGCGAATACTGGAAGAGGAGCAGCGAGTTTTCACGCACGTTCGCCCACGAGTACACCAAGCTTGGTGTTCTTCCCTTTGTGACGTTTCCTACGTGTTCTTTGACTCGTTCCGCTAAAAGCTGTCGGCAATTGGAATTATTAGGAACGACGATGATAATGGTGGTCTGTCATTTTTCCGCGGAAATTGTTCGTTAGCACGAGGAAGAAGACACCTTCCTGTTGTTACGACGGAAGAATGAACGGAGAATGCTGGGTTGTACAGGGTGTCCAGTTGCTGTTATCAAGCTTGTGGTTGTGTTGTCAGGAGTTGTTCTTCGTCTTTCTGATAACGCGAGATTAAGTTAACCCTAGTACGGCGATTGGGTCTTCTTTGACCCACCGCCTTCTTTTTTTAATAATTCTTGCAATTATCAAGTTTGTGTTCCTTTAACATTGTATCAGAAGTTTATTGTCTGGGTTCGTGTAATGTGCTGGTTACAAAAATACCTTTTCGTGCCAGCGGGTCGATTTATCGGCCTCGTTTGTTTACGTTCAGATTATCGCTCCTCTGAGCGTCAACTGGCAGTAATGAAATATTTTGCTATACCAATGTTGTATTCCATATCCTTTAAATTTGAAAAGAATAAATAGTCGAATCTTCCTCTAGGAAATCGGCATTTTCTTCTTTACAAAGCTATTCATAGGAGCACACGTATCAAATCGGTCCGTGGCATTCTTTGCATGTACTGCATAGCACTAAAAGGGTTAAGTGTAGAACGCAAGAACACACTAGGTTTAAAGCGTCTGACCAGTGACGCTACGAATTTGAAAATCGCGAGTTGGAATCTCTACGTCGAAATCTTCATTTTCTGGAGCACCTGATATAATTTTCCTTCCCCGCATAATCCTCGCTTTATAATATCTTGCGCAGAGCAAGAGGAGTAAGCCGCTCGTTCCACCTTTGACGCTCGCCGTCACGCGATGGATCAATAGATGCGACCGTTTCGGCCAATAATAAAAATGCGTGTGATCCGACTGTACCAGTCTGTCACACAGTCGAAACCAGCATTCCTTCCGTCTGCCAACTTACCAGCTCTGCACAGAGTACATGCGTATATTTCTTCTCCAAGGAAAGCAAAACAAAATTGAGAAGAATCGCGTTTTATCCGATCCAGCAACGAGCAACGCTCCTGCAAGGCGTCCGATTATCCTGCGGACCTGGCACGCTCGTGGGAATAATTCCACCCCCGTACAGCTGGCATTCTTGGGCGAAGCAGGGCGGTTATTTTGATCGACCGACATTATAAGCCGCCGCCGCTGCTGCTTCCGGAACCGTGAAACGAGCTACCGCGTATTAAGACGATGATATTCGCCGGCCGGAAGCACGGTTCGCAGCGGCGTATAGATTACCGCTGGTGGACGGGATGTAAAGAGCGGAATTATATGGTGGGCGGAGAAGCGATGATATCATTGGAATTGTACCGGTGGAAGTTGGTTGCAATCCTCGCGGACACTTACGGGCTCGTTACGTTCTAATGCCTCTTAATTACCCCGCGCACTGTGAAAGAAATTCAAGACGTTATTATAATATTGTAGTTTCGAGTGAAAGGATTGAATAGGGGCGTCTGATACTCCATCGCGCGCGATAGAGAGGCGGACTCGGTAATTGATTCCGAGATAATGAATAATTATTCTTGGAATCCGCGGTGGGCTGAAAGGGCGGCGGTGTCGTTAACGGGCGAAAGGGTGCTTTTTCTCTTGGTCCGATCGCAATTGGAACGAGCCAAACAATGAGGAAAGTTTTATCGGCTTTACCCCAGCGAGAAGTGGCTGTTTTCTCTCTTTCTTTCTTTCTTTCTTTCTTTTAAATACCGCTCGTTCTGCGGTGGCTTCTGTTACCCACGAAAATGAAAAAATTACCATCAGCAGTGACTTTCGCGGTGATTTCTTGTGTAACAACGTAACGGAATCTCTAGAATCAGAGTTTTCGGTTACGCAGAGTTGTTCGATCCTTGCTACTCTGTGTTTTACAGATTAAACGAGATCTGATAAAACACCGGGGATCTCACGATTTACTACGCTATCGAATGATCCTGGGTGTCGCGCGGTAAAGCATTCGATCATTCTCTCTGGAGAGAGAGAGGCGGTATTAATTTTTGTCGACGCAAGGAACCGCCGCGGGGACGCGATAAAGAGCAAAACGGCACAGCACGGAGGGAAACGGGGTGACACTTAGGGAGAGGGAAACTGTGAACGCAGCGGTTTTAAGTTTTCTCGAAGCAATTGCGCGGCCCGTGCGCCGCATCGAGTTTCGCGGATGTCTCGGTTCGTTTCGTAGCGACGAAACGGCGAGCGGATAATTAGCAGGCTGCCAGAGCGTTGCTACCGCGATGGAAATAAATTTCGACCGTAAGCAGCCATGAAGTTGGTATTTAATTGTACGTCGCCCTGCTACCCAAAGACCAACCGTCTCTCTTCCCTGCCCCCCTTTAAATGCTCTTTCTCTGGCCGCTTTTCTCTTTCCGTTGCCCCTCTCGCCGCCGTGAACTTCGGCGGAACACAATACCGAAACTCCGGAGCGTGTCTACGAATCCGCCTTTATCGTCCGCTGCAAGCGACGCCACTTCTTTGGAAAAGGCACGTACCACCTGCAGAGCGGCGGGGTGGAAGCGAGCAAAAGACCTTAATGGTCGCATCTATTTCTGCCTTTTCCGGGCGGCGGGGCTTGTGTTCCAGCGGGAACGGGCTGCCGGCGTATCGCACGGATGTGTTAATCGCCGCGATTCCCAGCGTTCCTGTTGTTCCGTTTGTGTTTTAAGGTAGCTGGAAATGCACCGTAAACGATATCCCTGGAATAGAAATTATTTCGTTATTACGACTCGGCGGAGAGTCGGTTACAGCTTGATTTGAGTGGTTTGTGTAGGGTTCGTGGAAAGGTAGCACTTCTCGTGGATTTCGTTCTAGAAGATGGAATTTTTTTTTTTTTCGTGAATGAGAAGGTAATTTAGGGAACGCTTAGTTTTTGACGATTTGTACTCGTAATGTGGACCAGAAGTGTGATAAGAGTGATACTTTACGTGAGTGGTTTTGTACGTTTGATATTTCGCTTGAAGTCGATACCAAATTAAATTCATCCAACTCATAAAGTCCAATGAATTTCACTGCAAATTTGTGTAGGGTTTTTGGAAAGGTAGCACTTTTCTTTGATTTTCTTCTGAAAGATGAAATTAATTTTTTTCTACGAATAAAAAGGAAATTTAGGAAATTTAGTAATGTGGACCACAAGTGTGATAACAGTGATAATTTCCACCAGTGATTTCACTTGATGTTCACGCTTAATCAAATTGACAAACTTGAAAGATAAATTATACAAAGTTCAACGAATTTCACTGCAGGTTTGTGTAGGATTCTTGGAAAGGTAGCACTTTGCTTTGAGTATGTTCTGAAAGAAGGAATTTTTTTTTTGGTGAAGGAAAAGGAAGTTTAAGGAACGCTTATTTTGCGACGATTTGTACTCGTACCGTAGGCCGCAAGTGTGATAAGTTCAGTGCAATTGTTACAAGTTAAAATTTGATATTTCCCTTGAAGTCGACTCTAAATCAAATTGACGAGCGCGAAATAATACAAAGTGGAACAACGTTGTGATTTTTTGATAAACGTACGAAACCGAGAAATAAATGGAACACGTGCCCACGGGAAACTAGCACTCTCTGTGGAGAAAATTGCAATATTTTTTAAATGTTTCTATTTACGCGTACTGTGTGCACGATAAATAAACAGCGTAACTGTTTTGCGCGACCCGTGACGTTTGAAAGCGTTTAAATAGGAAAGCAACGATTTGTTCACCGTGGCGGATGATATTTTTCGCGTGACAACTGAAGCGAAAAGGGAAAGCGAAAAATTGGATAACGCTGGATTATGTGGGATGATTGCGTTCCGTATATTTTCTCCCTTTACCTCTCTTATTTTCTTTTTTTCTTTTTAGCAGCTTTCGCAAACTTCTAACAAAACAACTTTATTTCTCATACGACAAATACACAACAATTGCAAGATATTTTTTATAGCCAAACAGCTAAATTTGCGTTCTAAATTTTTTTTCTCTAATTACGTCGTCAAATGGAAAACACCGTTTTAGAGAATTAATTCGAAATAACGTAAAAATTGGAGCATGTAACTTTTATTCAACACTTTGCTCGCGAGAAATACGCGAAACATTTGTAAGCGTAGGTCTGGTCCGAGTAGTACAAATTGCCAGCCGTCTGGCGTTAAAATGCGGTCGTTTATTTATGATAATTTAACGCATTATTCGCGCGAACGTTACGCGTTTGCATGTAATTTGCGCACGTCGAAACGGTTAACAGATTAATGCAATCAGATTGATTATCATCGTGAATAAACGATGGAACATGTTGTGTTAATCACGTATTTCCTGTTGCGAATGTTACGAATAACTTGCCGGACAATTTATTACCGTCGAAGCGTGCCTTTCTTCTTTTTTCTTCTCTTACGAGAAATGTTATAGCAAATTGAAATTACGAGAAAAGAAAACGAACAAATTACGAGCGGTGTTTTCCTTTGCCGACTAGTTTATAAGTGATTATCAAATTATTTCTATCCCGGTAATGATTAAGGATAAGGTATTACGAGGAAAGAAAGATAGTATTTTATCGCATCATTCTCCGCTTCCGCCGGCGCTTCTCTTTTTCACGTTTGATCCAGCGAGTAAATAGCGGTTTTAATTAAATTTCAAATCATCTTTCCGGCTATACCTCAGCTTCCGTGAAAGTCGAATAGCGGGATATCTTCTGCGCCTCTTGGAAAATTCCCGTACAATCGCTTCGTTATTCCGTGTAAAATCAAATACGAGAGTTGTTTTTTTCAGTGATGAAAAAATTGTCAGAATTTCCGGAATTCGATGGTATGTTACCTATCAGATTTCCTTACCACTCTGAAAATCGTGCAAAACAAAATTTTGCAATTGAATCACTCGTACAGTTATTCCCGAAAATATTCAGACACTAACGAAAGAACCATGTTTAAAATATTACGAATATGAATAATATGAACATTATACTACGAGTATTTAAAATATCCAATTGGACATCATTTTTGTTAATTTGTATTGCAGTGTCATATACGAAAATGCAATGAATTAGCAATATGTAATCCCAAAGTATTAGGTCATCCCATAAGTTCGTTCCGAAAGCGAAAAATATTTTAATGAAAATCCAAGGAAATACTATATAAAATACTGTTAGGATGTGCTCGTGGTAGTTGCAACCAACTTTCGAGCCTTGTCGATTTTAGCACGTGGTGTGCCGACTAAGTCTAATAGGTTCGTCTTCGAAGGACCACCTCCGTGATTAGGAGGACAAAACAACTATTGCTAATGGTCTAAACTTCTAAAAGGAGCGACTCTTGGCGTGGTCAGATGACTTCTGTCGTTCCCTTCCGCGAAAGGTCCCACGACACCTCCGTGCGAGGACACATCGCGGGGGTGAGGCCCTCGGATAGGTTGAGTACATTTTTCGATAGTTGTGGGGAAGGGTGGTTGGCGAAAACTATTGGTTAAAATCATAAGTGGGAAAAACTACACGAAAATGCCACCCCCCAGACCATAGGTCACTCTCAGGTACCAAGCGTACCCTTGAGTGACGCACGCGGGAATTCCGAGTGCCTCGAACAATCACCGTAGCAGACAATAACGTTAAGACGCGCTTCGGCTCTGGTGACCATATGAATGCAAAAATGTACAAGTTAAAAAAGGGGCGAAGATTCTAAGTCGAAAACGAGGCAATAAAGGTGAAAGCAAGTTCTTAGACTGAAAGACCACGATTGCTGTGGTGTCATAAAATTACCGCTGCTATGAAACGAGCGAAGGCGAAAAATATGTACAATAGAACTACATACTAAGAAATCTAAGGGTCGGGCGGCCAACATACCTTTCGAGGATTGAACGCCAAATATACAAAAATCATTGGTCTCTGAATTAAAAAATTCTTTCAACCCCACTTTCACAGTGTCTTCATTTATTTAAAAATTTGTTTATTAAAAAAGATTGAATAATTCACGGAGGATGTGGCAAAATTTCATATTCTTCACCGTGGATCGTTTTCACTAATTTACCATAAGCCGTTGCTATTACCGTAGATCCGGCGAACGAACGCGATTGTCACACGCTCAACGACCATTCCATCGCGAAAAATAAGATAATTCCGACGTTCCATAATTAATTTCGTTTAATATAAACATATACAGTATATTCCCCACAACTGTCAGACCGCAAGGAAGCTAAACCTGACACTCGTAGAGTCAGGGACTACGTTTTCCGTCATTGCTGCGCCCATGTTATTTCGCTCGCAGTCAGTCAAGCGTGTAACGCTACACCAGTCGTGTATCAAATCATAATAGAAAAATATAATTTCTTTAATTTTTACTTTTTTTCATCTGGAATTTTATTTAACATCATGTTGGTGAGATTTTTCTGATGAAAATGATATCAAACACGATATAATTTGAACAACATTTACTTATTAACACGTTCACTGTCGCGCCAGATTTACAGGTTGCTGTCAGGCGGCCACAAGAAAATACATTTAAAGCATTGGATTATAGAATTATGCTTTATAATTTTTTTTTTTTCAATTGAAAATAATGTCTAGCTAGCTATGACGTTCACAATTTTTAGTTGACATTTATTTTATTTTAATTATTCTAAACATTTGAGCCACTCCAGTCACTGATGACCACCATGGCCATATCGAGCAAACAATATAACGTTAAAACTTATTGAGTTATTAATTTAATTTCATAATATATCGCTTTAGCGAGCCACCGTTTGGTTGCCAATGGTTTATCACATAGAGTCGGCCTGCCTCCACGTAAAAAAAAAAATGTAGGGTCGATTCCACAAGTGTCAGTAAAATGTAGGGTCGATTCGACAAGTGTCAGTAAAATGTAGTAACAGCTCCAGCAGAAAAGCTGCTAAACAATTAGAATTAAATGTAACGATAGAAATTATTGCAATAATGCGTAATGCAATTGAAAAATCGCAGAAAAGTCTGATACAAATGTTTGAAAAGTAAAATATATAAGATGAGATACAGTATCTTACCACGTAATGTAACTTTTTATTGTGTAACACATTAAAAACACTGTTTGGGAAAAATTTGTCACAGAATTGCATTTCTTATTTAATCTTCCTTTACTGCTACTTCTTGTGAAATTTTATGTCAGAAAATTGAAGAAATTCTTCTTTGTGTTTCGTAGGCAATTGATTGCTAATTTGCTATTGACAGATCGATGTTAAAATTTGATGTTAAATGGAACTTTCATATCTACCATAGAATCTGAATAATTTTTCAAGGTATTTTATTAAGAAACGCGCACATAGTGTTCAATTTTCTATCTTAGAATTAACTTACCTAATCTTACGAACTACTTAACCTTAAAACTTTCAACTGTGTGTGAGAATCAGAGTGTCGACGGGTACGCGTAGTTCTTAGCTTGGTATCCTTTTGCAAAAGTGAGAATTTTCTTTGGAAAAGGATACCAATTACCAGGTCCCACCACGAGGAGGTGACTACGCAAGGGACCCGACAAAAACACATGCCCTACTGGCAGCTCTCTATCTTCAGAGATACGCGATTCTCATTCGTAGCAAAGGAGATAAGACACTTTATCAAAAATTCGTGTTCTTAACATAAATTTTTAAGGAGTGTCTTATATTTTATTTGAAATTGCAACGCTAATCATTTTGTCATAGTTAATTTAAAGATTGGAAAAATTCAATGCTCTCCTTTGATAGGGTTTCAAAAAATTATAAATCGCGGTCAGATTGAATTCAGAGCGCAACGAGAAATTCGCTATCATTCTAAAGAACCAGCGAGCATACACGACGAATTTACTCGCGAGTATCGCGCGCTACTCGCGAGTGATTAAGTCGCGAATAAACTCGCAGGAACTGAGTGATCGAGAATTTAATGTTCTATGTTTCGAATCGACGATAGCAAAATGTAGAAAGCATTTTTAGTAATTAGCTACGAATGAGAAACGCGTATCACTGTAAGAGAGCGCGCACATTGTACTCGATACAATTTTTCTATCTTATAGTTACTTATTTTATTTTATGGACTACTTAAAAGTAAAACGCACGCATCCCACGACGTCCATCGGCGGATGAATAGAATTATTTTTTATTTTCTTAGGCTAATTTATTTTACCTTATCAACTACAATCCTTAAAATTAAAACTCACACACACGGTTCTTAACTTAGAACTTCGCTTACTTGCTAGTTTAATTTTGGAAAAGGAGAATTTTTAAGAAATGACGCGAATTGCCTAAGATTCACCACTAACAAGATTCGTCATTACGTCAAGAATCCTATTGATTTACT
Organism: Habropoda laboriosa; assembly: GCF_001263275.1. Classification (NCBI taxonomy): domain Eukaryota; kingdom Metazoa; phylum Arthropoda; class Insecta; order Hymenoptera; family Apidae; genus Habropoda; species Habropoda laboriosa. The sequence continues at coordinate 153,566 of NW_017101109.1, forward strand.
TGGATATTCCATAATTTCTTACTGAATATGTATTCGACAAAGGACGTCGAGGATTGGTATAGTTCCTGATTTTCTAATTGAACTAAAATTCGAAATAGTTGGTGGAAACTGTAGAAGCTTTATTATAAATTGGAATAGATCGATGGGCTATTGTGGAATAATAATTAGCAGTGACAATTGTTTGACACAGTTACCTATGGGTTACCACAGAATGTTCATTAAGCAAATCTCTCGCATCAATTATATATTTTCGTTTTGTAATTTTTCTAGCTAAAGGAATACTTGTAACTTCTGAAAATTAGTAAAAATTAAGAAATTAGAAATTTTGTAACTTCTGAAAATCAGTAAATTGGGTTATTCATTGCAAATAAATAAATTACGAGTGTATATTCTGGAAGAAAGTGGTAAAATTTCTGAACTGGAAATAATACATAATGAATATAAAAAGAAAAGAAAAAGGAAATATGCGACTCACCATTCACAGAACTCACAGCTGACCACTGCAACATGGACTTGGTTGCATCTCATCTTCCTCTCAGATCCATGGAGTCTGAAATTCCCTCAGTGAACCATTTGCATCCTCTAAGCCTTGAATTTTAGTTCCATCAGCTAGATTTGAGTCCTCCAAGCCTCGAAATTTGGTTCCACCAGTGGTCCAATGCCAGATTGAGTGACTCAAAGTCAGAATTTATTTCATGGTATTGTAACAAGCAAACGTTGAATACATTTTTCATTCGTGTAAGAAGAATTATTTAACACGATAAATTTAGCTGTACTATGGTTATTTTTAATCTACGACCACAGGTCAACCTGATTTTTAATCCCTACGAAATTAATTTAACCACGAGTAAGTAACGAGAACGCTAAAACCTATGTTTCCATTGAAGAATATTGTAAAAACGTATAAATTGTTATATGCAATGTTATAACAAATTGTCGGAAGTATAAATTTTTAATAAAATTGTGAAAATTGATAAATTATACCGTGTTACGATATCGGAAATCTCCCGCGAAAATCTCCCGCGAAAATTTCCCGCCTGACCTAACCGACGATTTTGCTAATGACTTTGGGGAGAGGGTACCGCAGGTATATAAGGACCCGCCGATGTCCCGCGAAATCATTTACCCTTTATACTGGGCCCTAGACACTTCGCGGCGTATTTTGACCTGAAGGTTCTGAGATGTGAATAGAGTGGTCGGGGGCTACTAGCTAGTCTATGTCCACCCTGTACACACTCAGCCTTCTTGTAACACTTGTATACATTAGAATCAATTAGAATTTCTATTACTAATTATTAAACAAATTTTAACAATTACCGGCACTCGCTAGGCACGTAATATCAGACTTTAAATACTCGACTTCGAACTTCGGTTTAGTCATAATTCTATTAATGTTATAATAACGTATAATTTATTAATTTTCACAATTTTATTATTAATTTATACTTCCAAAAATTTGTTAAAACATTACATATTATTATTTATACATTTTTGCAAGTTTCTTTGACAAATAAGTACGTTTCAACGATCTTATTACTTTCTCGTTGTGAAATCAAGTTCGGAGGATTAAAAATCAGGTTGACCCTTGGTCGTAAATTTAAAATAGCCATAGTGAAGGTGAAATTATTATTTTAAATAAATGTTTCTATACGAATTAAGAATCTATTCAACGTTTGTTTGTTGCAATACCGTGAAATAAATTGTATTATATATTTTCTCAGTTTAGACTGAATTTAAAGTTCGTAAGGATTAGAAATCAGGTTGACCTGTGGTCGTAGATTAAAAATAGCCATAGTGAAGGTAAAATTATTACGTTAAATAATTGTTTTTATACGAATTAAATATTTATTCAACGTTTATTTGTTGCAATACCGTGAAATAAATTGTATTATATATTTTTTCTGTTTACACTAAATTTAAAGTTCTGTTTACATGTTATAACAATTAGAATGTAGACGTTTTGCCGTTTCACGGTTTTTCCTCTGTTAATTATGTGTTTATAAATCATTTCAAACTAAAGCAGCACCATGCCCACCCTTAATTAAACCGTCTCAGTAGTTTACCGTAATTAATAATCTATTTTCGGAATTTATACGAGAATTTTTGAATTTTAGTAAATACTAGAGTCAGTGTCCACCCTGTACACACTCAGCCTTCTTGTAACACTTGTATACGTTAGAATCAATTAGAATTTCAAGACAATAGACTGAATAACAATTCATTTTAACTACTACCTATTAGAAATTTTCCTTTTAAAACAAATATAAATCATTTTACCAATTACTGGTACTTGCTAGACATTTAATCGGTTCCTTTAAATACAATCAAATAATTTCTTCAATTAGCGATACTGACTTGGAATACTCCGCTTCGAATAAAATATTTCGAAATTATGTTGAAGGTTTAGGGAAATAAACATTTGAATTTTAGTCATCGTTGTTCTTCAGACTTGTCGAATAGGATATTGAAATGACTTTGAGAGGTTGCCTTTTCGTTACTTTTCTTCCAGCAATTGAAATTAATTTGAAATTTTTCATATATTTTCTCTGATATTGAATTTTGTTTACTAATAATTTGCCGTCCAAGGAATTTGCATGAATTGAATGTTAAGTCGTTAGTTGATTTATTATTGTATATTGTGAGCTGATTTGGGACGAGTGCACTACACTCGTGCACTATGCCCACCCTTAATTAAACCGTCTCAGTAGTTTACCGTAATTGATAATCTATTTTCGGAATTTATACGAGAATTTTTGAATTTTAGTAAATACTAGAGTCAGTGCATCGCGTATTGAAATAATAGCTTCATCCCTAGTTCGTTTATTATTGAATATTTTTACGCGTTTAACTTATGCTTCTCCCCAATTCTCGTCGCGTATTTTATTCAAATTTTCTTATATTCTAGAATCGAAAAAGATACGAATTCGCGATTTTTCTTTTGATTCTTTCAATTTTTCAATTGCATTACGCATTATTGCAATAATTTCTATCGTTCAATTTTTCAATTGCATTACGCCAGACAGTGAACGTGTTAATAAGTTAATGCTGTTCAAGTTATATCGTGTTTTATGTCATTTTCATCAGAAAGATCTCAGCAACATGTTAAAAATAATTCCAGATGAAAAAGAGTAATATTAAAAAAATTATATTTTTCTATTATGATTTGTTGAGCCGTGTAATCTCGTAAAGTGAACCGACTGGTGTAGCGTTACATGCTTGACTGATTGCGAGCGAGATAACATGGGCGCAGAAATGACGCAGATCTAGGCGTAGGACCATCTATACTGACTCTTGTAGAGAATTTACTGTATATAGAAATAACATAGTAACCATGTGTTTAGGATGTGTGACGCTGATATGTTTTCTTTTCTCTGCGTCTTGTCGATGCCTGTTTGATTGATTGTGTAGCGAAGTGCCTTCCTCGCCTATCAAAAATAAAGAAGATTTATAATTCAAATAATATCTTTCTAATTCTAATAGTTCTAATTGGGAAAATTTTCAAGGCCAGCAAAGTACAGCTGGCAATCAACGCGTTAATAAAACAAAATAACAGATTGTATTTATTTCGGCCGGTCGGCACTCCGATTTTTTCTTCAACAAATCTACAATACTGTCCTTTCCTGGTTCTTCAAATGACCTCATGTATATAAATACCTATTGGCGTTCAACCCTTGTGGCGTCGTATAGGCACTGACCTCAGCCCCTGCCGCGACATAGCGGCGCCAGGTGTCTCAGGTAGGATCTCAGCACAGTCTTCTGGTACTGCCGTGGCATAAACAAGGACCGGGCCAACATCCTGTCAGTAATACCCTGAGCAGAGTGGGTGTCAAATTAATTAAACATTTCTATGTTCTCACAACGATGTATTTTCCACAAAGACTGTGTCTAAGTTGCCGGAGTGTCGTTCGCAAAAAGTACGCGTTTAACCCTTTCGCTGCGGCAGATTATCGGCAAAATCTTTCGTTTCGTTTTACAAATTAAGAATTTATTATTTTTAAATTTCTGTTATTAAATTAAAGCGGGAGTACTTGAGGGATTGAATTTTAAGCGAATTAAGGCGAAAGTGTACCAAAAGTCACCAGCGAGAAAATTTTCAAAGCGCCAATAGCAGTGAAAGGGTTAAAGGTCACGCGAAGAGTCCTGTCGATCCTTGTGCAAGCTTGACTTTGCCTCAAGTGGCTCGGTTCATCGTCCTCGGTATAGATTTCCTTACAATCCATTCATGCACACTCTAACGGTCTGATTTCGATACCACTCGCTCTGTCTCTGTCTTTGTTGTTCCAAGAAGTACCTCTAAAGCGAAGGAATTGGGAAAACAGACGGACGAAACAACTCTCCTCGCGTAACGCTCGGGAGCGCACCGGTAAACGGGGCAGGGGTTGGAATCGTAAAACCACGCGGAGTTGCCGTGTAAAAAGTGAAATTTCGATGCAGTTGGCAAGCGTGAAAACGAAGGGAGCAATTGCTCGTTAAACTTTCGTCTCGCTCTCGTCTCGAGGAATAACTTCCTTTGAACGCCGGTGATTATCAGAGGAAGTCCGAAAGAGCACGAGGAGAATTCCCCGGACCGGTTCGATTATTTTAACGACCGGCTGCGATTCTCCTAAGATGTTCCTCTCCTTGCCTTCTGTCGATCGATTTCCCTGCAGTGTAATTTCGTCTCGCTTCGATAAACTTATCCTCTGCCTTACGTTTACGCCGTTTCAACAACCGCACCGTTGTTTTCCGCGAAGAATCGTGCCTGGACAATCTGTTCCGTTGCTTTTGGCTCGATTCTGTTTGAAATTGATTAACACGTTAAGCGCGGCGTCAGTCCGTGGTGACTGACAGTGAACTTTTCGTTTGGGTGTCGTCGGTCCGTGGGACCGGCAGTATCATGTTTAAAAAATAAATGTTATGCACTTCTTTGTTTTTGCAATTTATGAACACTTCTTCTATCAACCCGGATTGGTATTTCTTCGTCTGAATGCCGTGTGAGCGCATTTGTTATCTTCTGTTTATACTCTATAACCGAACAGCTCGCGAAGTGATCGCCGCTGTGTGCCGCCTGAGCGGAAAGCATAGCGAAATCAGCTCCGCGCTCAACGTGTTAAGAAATGAATAGTGTCTTTTTTACTTTGTGTAATTCCCTTTGTGTAACGAAAATTTTTTAGAATGAAACAAAAATGACAAGATATACGTGAAATCGTTATCAAAGTGAAAAGTCAGATCAAGAGTGAGCTATCACGTGTGAGAGACGTTATGGCAACCATAATGGTGAAGATTGGAATTATTTCGTAGAAGGTGTAACATGTTCGAAAATAAGAGACTTTTCTTTGAATTATTAACGTCAGAGGCTTAATTGTTTACATAACGCTCTAAATGTCGCTGCAACCTCGTTCGAATGTTAATTAATTAGTCGTTAATCAACGCACAGATCGGTCCACGTAACAGGGATCACTTGTGCAACATGGTGTATGTTAATTTTATCGGAGCTCGTTACTCTGTTCAAGTGCTTCGTATTTCTCTTCCGTTTGAGGATCTCCACGTCATTCTTAATTTTTTCAACAGCACATGAGTTTGTTCTGCAGCGAAAAATGTATATAATATTGAAACAAGTTAAACGATTCTCGAAAAATACGAGTATAAAATAATTTATCCCAAAATCATCTAGGTGTCCTTAACAGTTTTTCATGCTCCTGTAATTTATTTCGAGTACATTTTGATAACTCCTCAAAAATTAAAAAAAAAGAAACTGTTGGATTATTTCTAACAACACCCTATGGAAATAATCAAGTGAGGACAAAAATGTCTCTGTACATTTTGATAACTCCTCAAAAATTAAAAAAAAAGAAACTGTTGGATTATATCTAACAACACCCTATGGAAATAATCAAGTGAGGACAAAAATGTCTCCGGGTTATTTTAAACAAAGGCACTAAGACTTCCACCAGATGCATCTGGTGTCCGTCTTCGAGTCACTCACTGCACAATGCCATACCATAATGTAAACAGTTTCTAGGTATAAGGGGACCCCAACTTTCTTTTGGGTGCCCAGAAACAGTCCTTCGGAAGATTCAATAGAGTAAAGACGTTTCCTCTGAGACCGTAAATAAATCGTATATTACAAAGTTAAAAGACTATTTCATTCCATAACCCATTTCCAATAGAAACACAAAAATTAAAATCTATTTCCTTTATTTTTACAGTATTTAGATCAAATTTACGTGTTTTTGACTGTTCTGCTCGTGGTAATCATTAAAAGCAGCAGATTCAAATACCGCGTTGTATCGTTCATCCCTGAAACTGTGTCACGTCTATTCCCAAAATTTCCCGACGAAGTCGAATTTCACCGGCTCATTCAATCCCGGAAGCCAGTCGGCATTAACGTCGAGCGTGAAACGGCAGCGGCAAAATCAACGCTCTCGAGTAATATCCAGTTAATTGACGAGGGATTAAATTGCCTTCGAAAACGAATTGGCGTCGCGCGATGCCGCGTTGAATGGCGACGAGCGATGGTGGCGGCCGTGTTCTAACGCGCTATAACGATCAACGCCCGGGCTTCCGTTCGCCCCGTGTCGCGTCTCTCAATATTCCCCGTGTGTAGCCCACGTTCTGCGGTGCGCGCACGTACGACACCGTCGAACCGTTCGAATTCGACGAACACGGTGCACCGCGACTGTATTCACAGGCGAGACGTCGCGACGCCGTAAATCTGTACACACCGTGAAATGCACACTTTTGAATAGCTTCCATGGGCTTTAGAGCTGTCTTCTTATGGCAATAAATTCATTGAAGAGCGTGTCGGTTGATCGTAAACTTGCTCTCGTAGATACTTGCACTTTGACCAACTTTCTTCAACTTGGGAATAACACGGAGTGTGTCTGAGCTGATGGCGCGAGTTGAAAAGGGGCGAATCTAGGTGAAAAGATAAGTCGAGGATGTGGAGTAACACTTTTTTATACGAAGCTTCACTTGGGCCTGTGTCTGAGAAATTTTAACGAAGACTATCTGTATAGCAATGTGGAAAAAGGTGAATCTACGTGGAAAGATAAATCAGAAGTGCAGAATAACAGTTTTTGGACGAAGTTTCATTTCGTTCGTGATCTTAGTTAGGTCTCTATCTAAGAAATTTCAGTGCAAACTACCCGTACTACTTTTTGAATTTATTTGACAGTGAAAAATAAGCAATGAAACAGAAGTATGAACCAGTGCACTTGCTGAATCGGTTGTACTGGTAAAATACAACTTGACACCGATGAATTTTTGCTTATGGAGTCACGTCGAGTCTCTTGTGCATCGCTCTAAGAATACAAGTAGCGAAGAGTTCAAAGGGAAAATCATTCCCAGAAGCCCAAGAAATCCCAGAAACTCGAGAAAACGTTCACAGAAATGTAAGTGCACGCGTACTCGTATTGAAGCTTCCTATGAAAAAAATGTTACTCCACATCCTCCACTTATTTTCCCATGTAAATTCGCCCATTTTTCAATCGTACCGAAAGATGGAATAATTCGCAGATCTCTGTTAGCGAAATATTTTTTATAATTATTTCCTCAAATTACGTACATAAGTGACTCGTCAGATTGTTCCTTTCCTCCTTCTTTCTTCCCCGGTCTTTACATAACCAAGAACTTAGCAAGTTGATACATAGTTGTCTTATTTGATTTACGAGCGTTGTAACTTGGCTACGAGTTACACGCGATTGCCGCAACGAACGTTTCCCTAAAGTACGTGTAAGCCGTGGCACGAGAGTGTTGGCAGCCGTGTGTCAGCGTTGCGGAGACACGGTTACAAACGTTTTATCCGCCGCGCTGCGGTAAAGCGCGAAATCGCCGACGCGGTCCCGGATTTACGAGCGGCGGACACCAAGAACGTCCGCAAGAAACGACGCTGTGACTTGGTAATTTAGCGATGCGCATATTCGTGAATTGAGATGTTCCGCGTCACGACGAAGCGGCTTTCGAACGCGAAAGTGTTACCGACCAAGTATTTCAGCGACCGGGACAAAGTTATTAGACGTTGCCTATGGTTGCTGCGTGAAATTACTGGCGGAATTGAACGGGATCGATCTTATCGTTTCACGATTTATCTTTATTCTTTCGTGAAACAGGTGATGGTTATTTCGTGGTACTGAATTTATGAATAAATTTCTCGAGTAAAGTTATCCAAGTAGCAGCTTGCAGAAAGAAAATTAACGAATTTTGCGTGGTAAAAAATTTAGCCGAAAGTAAAATTTGTATTAAAATGATACAGATGGCTTTTGAGCAACGTTAGTTTGAAATTTTATCGTCGTAACCTACTTTTCAGTGTTTGTCAAAATTTTGGAAAAACCACGGTAATTCTTCAAAGTGTTGCAATTAAAGCGGAGAAACGAAACTGCGGAATACGGTTGCATCAAGTAGATTAATGGCTGTGTTTTGAAAATAATCAAGGCAATCAATTCGGTGGACGAAAGAAGTGGGGTTTAATTTCGATATCTCCCGCGAAAAGCGGCGCGTGGCAACGCGAGACTGTTGCTATACTCTCATTCAACGGTATCCCTTGAATACACACGGTCAGCGTGAAAAGTGAAACAACAATAGAAAGAAAAAAAGGTACCGTTAATGTGAACGCGATTCAATCCAGCTAGACTCCGAATAATGCTCGGCTAAAAATGAAACGACGGTAAAAGATTGGAGAGGGGAGGGTATGCGGAAAACAATGCAACCAGCACGAAAACGTGCATATAAATAATTACATTTACAAAAGACTTTTATGCGCTCGAGAAACAGCAGAAAAAATCAAACACACTGGAAGTTAAAAACAAACAGTTCTAGAAACGTTAAAACACACAGGGGTCCCGGGGTTATGCAGTAACCTCGGGCACGAATGAAACTCGGAAACAGGGACGGGAATAGGGTGGAGGAGAGACGGGGAATCGTCGCTAACGAGTTGCGCCAAACGCTGTGCGGAAATTAGCAAATAAACTTCCTTTTCAAAATTAATAAAACCTCGACGAGGCTTAGACGGGACCGACTGTACCGGGCAAAAGGAAATCCAGTCTGGCGATTCATATGAGCGTGGAGTAGAATCCCCGGATCGGCGGTTCACGTATTCCTACCGAATCCTTCAAAGCGAACTGACATTAAAATTCCATTAAATAGACGTATTTAACACTGTACCAAGGAGATATAAAAGCGAGAACACCGACTAGAGGTACCTGTTCATATGTACATATGTATATGCTAGGATAGAGATGAATCTCTGTACAGGTAAAGCTTCCGCTGTCTCTCGATCCTTTTCCCATCTACAGGCCACCGTAGACTATCTCTGTTTCGCCCGGTATCGTGCGTTTGACAAAAACGTTAAAATTCCCCGCTCATCATTTCAAGCAGCTCGTTCGCGGGGATATATACGGGCTTCACCGTCGAACCAACTTCCTCTCGCCTTTTTTCGGCGAGCACTTTAATGCCGCGGGACCGTTCCTCTTGTTCGCGTTGCTGCGGCCTATGGAGAAACAGGGTCGGTAAAGAGGGGATCGGGTAACAACGTGGTAAAAAGCGTTAAACGCGTTCAGAGCACTCGAAATGGCCGGCCTACCGCGTGCATGGAGTACCCACTACAAAGCGACCCATTTTTTCTCGATTACTTAAACTCGCACATTTTCACATCCGCTACGGTAACCTGCATCCTGGGCCCGTGTGTTCCCGGAATCATCGTTCGACTCGCTAATCCCGGAAACGAGAGCCGGCTTCGCTGGAACACAACGAGGCACTGCGTGCATTTAGCGACGATGAATGCGCCGTCTCCAACGGGAACTCGATAAAAGCGTCCCCTTCTAGGTCTTTTGCCTGGCGAGATAGACGCGTTGCTGCAGTTTTTTTTTTTTTTTTTTTTTTTTTTTTTTTGAAAAATCACGGTGAACGCGACGGTGTAATATCTTTAGCGGAAAATTCGCGTGTTTCTGCGTAAAGATGCTTCTTCCGTGTTAACGTGGATTTAATGGAAATTTACGGGGAGGATTTGTGTCGAGTAATTAAGTGTTTCGAGGTACTCTCTCGGAGATTGAAGGTGAAAAGTCGCGTTCAAGGTATTCGTGCTTTGATAATCTTTCCAAGGAAGCATCTCGGCGATTTTCGGGAAATCTCGCCAGTATTAATTAAGGATTTTAATATCTGTTATGAAGAAGTAGTGGATAACATCGACGGTCTGTGAAATTCAAAGGAGTGCAAGGCTGGAAAAATGGTTCCATCGGTTCCTAATAGAAAACGTTTATTGCTCTTTCTTAAAGAAAAAAGACAACCTATTTGTAACCAGCATTCTTAATCTCCCTCTTTCGCGGTCACAGAAAACGTACATTAAAAAAAGGAATAGTCCATTCAAGCACCTAACGCGGAACAAATGGAGAGCAGCTAATCGTTCTCGCGTTTCCACCGTATCAACACCGTGAAATCGCGATCGTGCCGGTGAAGGAGAGATTAGCGTCGATCTTTAGATGGCGTCCCGTGGCGGGCGATAATTCACCAGGTTTAATGCTCCGTGGAGAGTAGAAAAGGAAGAGAGGAACAACGACATCGTGGCGTGTAGAGAACGTCGTCGTCGCAGCCTTCTTTTCGTTGCGTTCCTCTTGCCGGGGCTTCTCTCGATTCTCTGTTTCTCGAACGAGCTTCTAAACGCAGAGCCTCGCCTCTCTGGTTTTAGAGCGATACCATGTGCCATGTGCCGATGGCGTTTCCGTTTGCACGTTCGCTGTTGGGGAGGGCCAGATACACTCCTCCTTCTCCAGAAATAGTCTAGCTCGCGTCGGATAGATAGTAACGGGAGTCCTTTTAATAACTCGTCTGGCATCCGTGCGAGGAAACGCCAGGATGTTTTGTGGCTCGCTTCCGCGAATGGGAAATATCGAGAGCAAGTGATGGAAGATCGTTTCCTTGCACATTGTCGCTTGGTGCTGCTCGTTCGAGCAAATTTTACGGCCGCACTGCGTAAAATCTCGGTTTAACCGAGGGAATTGTGTATTTATATTGCTTCTCCTGCAGCGGTGTTGAAAAGTCTTGGGTCGAACAAATTTTGTATCGTTTCATTCTGAAACTGATCTTCCACGAGGATCAAGGAAGAATTAGGAAATTTTTGGAATTGTTTGAACGTCCAAGTTATTTCTCAAGTACCTACAGTGTCACTGTTGTTTGAAAAGGAGGATTCCAGGAATGCGTGCACGAAGCAGGAGTGTTCACAGACGCAAGAGCACTCGAGAGTAAATAGTTGGTGGTGAACGAGGGAGGACAACGTTAGCTGGACAAACGTTCCGAGATTCAAACGAGAACGTTACCGCTTCGACGAAGAATCACTCCCTTAAGAATCGTTAGAAATATTGTGGCCGATTTATTCGATCAAATTTCTCTACAGACGAATGATACGGTTAATTAGTTTCTCAGATGGCGCGAATCAAGGTTATTAGGACGTATCGACACGGATATTCCGCTCCCTTAATCTAGGTCCCGCTTTCAGGAATTCAGCAGAGTTCTGTTAGGCTTCCACTCGACGGATTGCCACTAATTTCTAAAGCAAACTCGCCACTTAACAGATTTCCAATCTGCTCGTAGAGACGTATACGTACACACGCACCGGTGGCCAGGATTTTCCCGAAGCCGAGCGGAAACGTGAGAGGCAATCTCGCTTTCGCGGTCACCGTACAAAGTCTTATTCGCGCGACACACGAAGTTCGGAACGAAACACGTTCTTGCTCTCGACTAAGTTTGCTCACATCTACAAACAATCCTTTTACGAGACACGACCCGGCACGGTAATGTCGAAAGCGTCACCGGAAGTACCGTGAGGTTGCGCATCTCTTTCGAGTAGCGTAGCTGGATTTTCGAGTGAATTTCATGCGGTGCAACAACGGGGCAGCTCTTTATTTTTCCAAGAGTTAGAAGCGCTTAGTTAATTGGAATTTTTAGTACAACGAACATCTCGCTGTTTATCGACACATTTTTCAACTAATTACACACTCACCGGCGAATAAAGTAAATTCTATCTTACCGCAGTTTTTCAATCCTCCACAAAAGTGTTCTACAGGTTTGGTCAAAGTTCCGGTGAAAAGTTGTGCGAGAAGTTTGGAAAGAAACTACCCCTCCAGCACGTGAATAGTCGGCGGGAAATTCTAATTATATCATATTAATTCACGTTTCTGCGGCGGTGTAACTTTCTGTAACCTACATAATCACCGCCAGACGTGGCGAGAAACGTCTAAACTTTCACCTCCTATTTCCACTGACCTGTGTCGCCTAAAAATTTGTTCCCTGTACCCTGAAATTCGTTATCCTCCGGTGCAAGAAAGAAAAAAAAGGGAGAAGTTAGCCGTTCCGGAGAAAAATTCCGGGAACACGACTTACATCATTCTGACTTTAATCGTTCCATATAATTTCCACGATAATAGCCCGGTCATAATTCTCCGGAGCCCTCGATAAGACCTCGTAGCTTTCACGCTAGAACAAAAATGCCCCCGTCGAAAACTCCATTCTTGAATAATGGACTTCACATGCGCACGATCTATCATCCCTTTGCACAGGTTCGTAACGGCGCCGGTCGTTAAACGTAGTCACGGGGATTCGATATTCGGTGGAATATGGGTTACCCCCGTTGGTGGTTGCGACACGCGTGTCGCGATCGAGGGAATCTGCGGCCGTATACACCGGGAGACGTCCGACGTGCGACTGGTGTGCATAAATTTTCTATGTTTTGTACTCCCCGTAGTGTGTTGTACTTATTCCGCTACGCGGAGTGTGTGACAGAAGTGGTTAAAATTTCAATCCCCTGCCTCTAGAGTATCGGTCTTACGTGCTTGTACTTTTTAATGTCGATGGAATAATAATGTCACGAAGCAAATAGTTCTTCTTTTCGAAGAAAATTCTATTGTTATTCAGGTGTTATTCAGGGGGGCTTTGTGTAATTGGATTTTTTGGACGTTCCACGTTTGAAAATAAGGTGTGTTCTCTCTAGCAACGGATCTCGAAAGTTTCGAAAGCTAACTCGTTATCACGCTTTCTAGCTTTCTGTACATTTCTCAAGTATCGATCGTTAGTTGAACTTTCACGAGGCAGAAATTTTCGATTGTGAATTTTCGAGATAAATAATTACTAATTAGAATTTACGATCTTCTGGGAAGTTGGAGTAATTCGACGTTTGATATAAAAAATTCTCGGCCCGAGAACTGTCAGAGTAGTAAAATTAATACGCGGAGCCGCATCAGCATGTCGGAGGAACGTTGGCATAATATTTGCACGCCTCCGAAGAAGACACGACGGCAACAGCTGGCCTTTTTTCCTCTCTGGTCGCGGAATGTGGGTCAATCGAGAGCTGTCAGCGATCCTGATAGATTTTGCTCGGAGCTCTTTATCGGAGTTTCTTATCGAATCGAGGAGACAGCTGCGACGCGGACGGATCGCCGTACGATTAGCCAGGAGATCTCGAAACGATTCGAGAGACTCCACCTTCGGCTCCTTCTGGGACCAGAAAGAGCGAACTGCATTTCGTATTCTTGGTTCCGAGGAGAGGCGGCGTTGTAGCCTTATCGATCGAGTGTAAAGTTTGGCCCGTTGCGAAACATCGTTTTCTCGGAAGTCTGCTCGGGCCACGGATTTCACGGGACACACGAGTTACTCCCGCGAGTTTATCCAATTGTCCCTTATCGATTTTCTCTCCTTGTTCCGCGTCTCTGTGAAGAATACCCTCTCGATATCTTCCTCGGTTCCCTCTTTCCAATCATATTTCGACAAAGAAATATCGACTTGAATGAATAAAAAGAATGAAGAAAGAGAGAGATGAAAATACGAATTCTTGATTCGAAAATATTTGTTTTATTATAGTTTTAATACGTTTTTCCCCGCGAAAGGGCGAACGGTTTGTAATATTTCGGGATGAATCCGATCAGCATCGTCGAATGTTTATCGGTATTCCGTAATTAGTATTGGAAAAATGAGAAAACGCGCGTGGATACAAAGCGTTTATCTATTAAATCGATGGAATTTTGTGGAGAGGATCGGATATTAAAATTGCTCGCGATATACAATTAATTTTTCGCTGCACGCGCGTTGTTCGATTAACATCCAATTCCGAAGCGGGGCTCGGGTGGTTCTCTGGTCGTGTATTATTAGTTCGACGCGTCGTTCCCACGGATTACATTTCTCGCCAATGGAAATACCAAACTGACATGAATAAAAGCAGCGCGCGATGCCGCGAAGTCCATTGAAAACGCACGATGGTGGTGGCGGCTCTCTCGTGTGTTCCGATCAAACACACCAGTTTCTCTTTCAAACGCAACGCGTTCTCTATAAACACACTTTCTTTTTTATCACGGGAAAACTCTTCAACGTGCACGGTTCGTTGCTCTCTTCTGGACAATGTATAATTTTACTCAAGCAGAGCGTATCGAAGTTCTAGTTGAGATGTTGTACGGAGATTTTCTTGTATCTTTTAATTGAATCGCTTTCCAACGGTGAGAGGAATGCGCGTGTGTGGGAAGGAAATGAATTGAGATATCGAATTGCCAGATCGAAGCTGGAACCCGGATCCTGAGCTTGCCAGATGACCGTTTTTTTTTTTCTAACTAATGAAGTTGCGTAGGTCGATGTGAATTTTTTGAAGTGTACGATAGTCAAAATGAACGACTAATGTAATTACTCGTACGCCACTTCAGATTCGAAATATAAGGTAGAGTCATTTTGATCGTTAATCATTCGCTATAGATTTCTTTAGACGCTTAGTCAGGCTACTTGACAATTTTATTTATTAAATCTCTGTGTTATAAAAATAAATCTAGTATAACTATTGTAATTTTATATAGAAAATGGGGATTATATGCCACCTAATGTCGATTAAAATTACTCAAACGCTTCCGAAATTGTTCTGATAGCGAAATAAAAATTCAGATTGGTGGTCTGAATTTTTACTCAGTGGTGCACTAACGTGACTATTTTATTTAACGAGATATATTCGTTTGTTAAGATTTTTTTTTACGATACTTTGTGAAAACTGTATGTTCACAATTTTGTATAGAAAATGGGATTTTTTGAATGGGAATAATGTGTCACCTAATGTCGATTAAAATTACTCAAACGCTTCCAGATTTGTTCTGATAGCGAAGCAAAAATTCAGACTCGTGGTTTGACTCTTGATGGTAAAAAAAAAATTCACACTCTTCGATTAGGTGATCTGCAGTTAACTGTTAGGTTTGGAGAATTCACCCAGGTAATTTAATTAAAAATACTTTATCCAAAGTTCGACTACTCGTTCCACGAGGCTGATTGTTCCCGATCTTCTCGTATAATTTAACACTGTACCACTACCCCACATCGACACTGTCGAATAACCCAGCGAATACTTGGAACCGAAGCACCTTGTTCAGAAGCGGCAAAGAGGAAGCTCCTCCTTTGGTACCCAGTTTGAGTGTCTCACGCGTTTGACGATCAGCCTATTGCGCGAAGATGTTCCGCCCGCGTGAACGAAAGGCAGCCATATATTGAGACGCGCGCGGCGGTCTGCATCCATATTCATGAAGGTGGAATAGAGTCGAAACGGGCGGAGAGGATCGGCCTAATGAAGTTGTTGTCTTCTTGGAAAACAAGGCGAGCTGCGGTGGCTTTGGGCCGATCGTTGGTCTCTCTCCCTCTCTCTGTATCTCCTCTTCCCACTTTGTCCCGATTGCCAAGCCTCTCTCTCCACATCTCTCTCTCTCTCTCTCTCTGTTCCTCTCTGTACAGGCTGTCGTCGTCGTCGCCGGTCAACCCAGCCTCCTCGTTCACCTTCGCCCGCAACCTCGTCAGCCTCGTCAACCTCGTTGCGGTCGAGCGTGGAACTCGTTGTTGACGACTATCCGCGAACAGTCCAACCGGTCTCTAAATTGTTTGATGTCTTATTTACTTGGTTCTCCCGGAGCCGTGCAGGATGCGTCACACGGCTTTATTTGCGGTCGTTAGGGATCCAAAGAGGACGCGTTCCTGCCGCGCGAATCCGGAGCCGGAAGCTGTAATTTATTGCCGGACCAGGCCGCTAAGGCTACCGTCCTACCTGGCCTCGCCGCCTGGCCAGGTATACGCGATCATTCCAGAGAGCCGGAGTAATTCCTGGAAACCCTGAAAGCCCTTCTACCTCGCTTGGACAAATCATATTTGACCGGTGTGGAGCTCTGGTTGCTGACCAATAGCAAGCTGGCACGCGCCATGCGACATTTTCCAGTAGAACGAAATGCTGTTTGCGCGAAATTTCGAATTTCGTTGGCAGTTGCCTCGGTTAGCAGACTTCCACCATGGAACGGGCAAACTGTCCGTGGAATTTTGGATTTACCAACCAACTGCGGTTGCTCGTTGGTTTCAACGTTAGTTTTTGATTAAATCGCGGGTAATGTGTCTTGAGTGAAAAAACGTTCTCTATCTTAACACTTCGACGTTCGCACTTGAAAACTAGCCTAGATCGTACCGCTGGCACTTTTCGCTCAGTCTTTTAGAGCGTAATCAGGATACATTTTTTGAGAAAAATACAAATTGAATACCAATCGTTTATGTAATGTTTTACTGCCAAAAAAAAAAGAGAGAAAAATGATGTCACGTCAGAGTGACGTCGGCCGAAAAACGCTCGCTCGTCTATATATGTGACAGCGGACGTCAAAGTGTTAATAAATAAAAACACACTTCTATAATATCCAACCGTTGGTTACAATTTGGTAGAGACAGATTAGAAATCCAACAAGCGTGAAACAAGAATGAAAACCAGAGGGACAAGAAGGGAAGGTAGAAATCGAATTGGTATAGGGAAGCTCTCGTTTCTTGCGACCAAGTTCGGTCAGATGGTCTGCGGGTAGTATCGTCTGTCAGGGATGCACGGTCAATTTCCGGTTTGCACCTCTGCGGTCACGTTGCAGCGTCGCTCGTAAAGTAGCAGCCCGCTATCTGCTCTCAACAATGAGGGCCTTCTTATGCGAAGCAGATCGGTCTGGGTGTATAATGGCGCGACTATCAACGAGCATACAGCCGACCCGGTATTCGACCATTATTGGACAGTAAATCGAGCCCGTTTAACAGGATATTTATGGAGGGCTCGCATGCGCGGCCGTACACCGCTGGTGTGGTCCGATAGTAGGTGTATGCAAGGCTCGTATGTATTTCGACGGCTCACGGGCCATCTAGCAATGTTCACGCGCCGATATTCGGCTTCTACTTATCGCGTGCAAGTCGCCGCGCGAGAGATGTCGTCGCCCCCTTTTCGCCATTTATAGCCTCGCGGAGAAATTTTCGCGAACGTGGCACAGATTCGTGCTCAGGCTGCAAAATTTTTCACAATTTTCACACAATTACTCTGCTCTCAAATTTGGAACTCGACTTTGTCTTCCGCTCCACTCAGACTTTTTCTTTCTTTTTTATTTTAGAGCTCGTGACGTTACTTTTGGTGTACAAAATTATACTCAGATTGCAAGGACCTTTGTTACACACTGTATTGCAGATATAGGAAGAGTTTTCGATCGGCTAATTTACTAAGCTGTTAAGGCCAACACGAGCCACCCTGTACGCCGTTGCTAACGTTTATTTTCACTATTTTTATCGTCGATTCTTCTCAACCCTACCTAGCTGAAAGTTGAAGCCGTAAATCTTCCACCCCCGGGGAAGGAGGATCTCCGGTCCGGTGGATTTCAATCGCGCGCCGACTGAATCCTAGAGAAACGGAATTGTTTAGACGCGGAAGAAATGCAGCACTCGTCGTTCCAGCTCGTGGACCGAAGTTTGTTTTACGCCGTGTTCCGCTACTTCGTTCGCTGTTCTTGGGCTAGTTAGCTGGCTTCTTTCGTGTCCAGCGTAGTTCGTTAACGGCAGACCTGGTTAACGACGTATTCGATCAGCTTCACAGGGCGAACAGCGTGTCTGTGTCTTGTGTGTGTGTGTGCTGAAGCTGGATGAAAATAGTGCCAAAACTCACGAACCCTTCAAGCATAAGCGACGTTCGGATGTCCGTCGACGCTGGAGGTTCGTTAGTGTTTTATGCGTGAATAATGATCGAGGAAATGGGTAATGACGGTGAGGCTGATGTGATTTTTGGGTATTTATAAAACTTCGCTGACGAGCTGATGGAAGTAGGGATGTTTAATGTTTGGATCGTGTAAACCGAGGTCGATAGCTTTTTTATGAGTTCTAGAAGAAGCTTGTGTTTATCACTGATTATGAAAATTTCTTTTTTCTCTCTCTTGCATTTCGATTTATGCATTCGCTGTTACGGTGACTTTGAAAAATGTGCTCACTGTTGTGACAGAAAATTTTCCAAATAGAAACTTAAATTAAGCCGAAAAGTGTTGTTTCCGTCATGACAGTTGACGTGTCACAAATGTGTGACGCAAAATTTTCCAAATAGAAAATTAAATTAAGCCGAAAAGTTCACGTGTTACACATATGTGACGTTAGAAGAGGAACCAAAGTTTTCCCAATTTTCAGACTTCTTGAAATCTGTGCAACCTAACTAATTCTTTCATGCTTTCGTAACTTCCGTTTTCATTATAAACGAATATAAGCACATAAACGTAATTTGAGATCCGAATGTACTCACGACGAGAAATGTGTCATATGCTCGTCGATCCAGCAAGAATTCGGGGTAGAAGGTAGAGGGTAAGGGTGAGGTGGCCGAGATTTTGATTATGTCGAGGTGTTTTCGTACGAGCAGCACGCCGGGGCAAAGCGTTAAATATAGACCGCGCACGGCTAAACAAACGATTAACCCGTGGCTTAACCAGAGCTTATACTCGAGCGCTAACTAAGGTTTATGTTTATACTCGCGGTGCTGCTGTTAACTAGTTCTCCGTTGTCGAAACAGTGACACACATCGTGAGTTTCGGCCCACGAGCATCGATTCCTAGCGTCGTCGTAAACTCGGGGGAACGCTTGGATAAACCTTTGGATAGATATCTTTCGCTTAATCCAAGAATACTTATGTGAAACCTTACTTTCTGCACACAGAGAATCTGTCATATTTTTAGCACCTTATTTGATTTCCTTAATTTTGTCAATTAATCCTTTTCGCATTTCGCTAACTTCAATCTTTGATAATGAACGTGTTGGTATAATTTAAAGAAGATAAACAAAAACTTTGACTTTTTGAAATCTGTGTAAACTGACTGAGTTTTCTGTGATTGTCATTTCTCTGATTTCAATTTTTCCACAAAAATCTATCGATATTTGAAGTTGTTCCGTTTCATTAATTTTGCCATTTAATCCTCCTTTCATTTCATTAATTTCAATTTTTTCTGTTAAAAGAGTATAATTCTTATAAGCTTGTGAACTGCTTTCGTTTCGTAGATAGAGTTGTTTCAACTTTTCACATTCTTACGCGCTATTGTTAAGGAGTGTTTATGATTTCCAAGACAATAGGCTTGTAAGTTCACGAGGGACTATAAACTTAAACTAGATGTCGAGGAATAATCAGTGTGGAATATGACCTGTAGAAACTAAAGACTTTCTACGCTGGAAAAATTTCCTTCTCCATGAAATCACGACGTAACTCTAATATTAGGTACATACCTACTGGACACCTCCAAAGAGAGAAAAACTAAAGAGATATCATTTTCTCTGTCTATCATTCAGATTTAGCGGTACAAGCTAAATAATATCATTGAGATTACACCGAGTGTATTCACTCTCAAGTCAATTTAAGCTGTCACAATCACTGCTGATTACTGTTGCATGACAAATCGCCCACATACAGATTACAAAAAGAAGAAAAAAATGCAAAAAGACACAGACAAAAGTGTTGAAATCTATGACATATTATCCACGCGAGATTAATCTGTCTTACACAATCGTTAGATTATTACATGCAACCAGCGAAACAATCTAGAACGTTCTCGAAGTCGAAAATAAGTTGTGCCAAATGAACCGACGGTCGAGCGCGTTTATAATCCTCCGAGACCGGACAACCGATTCTATTATTCAGCGTGTTAACCTGATTAAACGAGACTTTGCTGTCTCTAGACACGGCAAAGGAACAAGTCGAGCATCGGCGCCGCTGTTTTTGGACAGGCGGAGTTTCGCGAATGAGTAATTCGCTTAAATGTTTCCAGCACGCGGGTTTAATTATTCGATGCACCGGTGGGGATGCTGCGAAAGGTGTGCAGAAATGCATCGGTGAAACGTTTAATGGATACTCGGGGAATCAACGTTCGGCACTGTTTAATTTGCGTTAACCCCTTACCCTATGAGTTTTTTCTGATTATACATCTAAGCGTCAGTTATTTAGTGTTTCACCACTGTGCCAGATAACAGAAGTTTCTCTGTTATAGATTAATTACATTTAGTGATTCTCAGTGTTACAAATTCAAACGAAAGTTGGGATTATAATGAATGTTTCTTATTAATACAACTATTTTTGTCATATCTTGATTAGAATTTCTGTCACGAGTCTGTAGGCATTTTGGGACGGTTTACGGCTTGGCCTGCGCCTCTTGGCGAGTGACAAGCACCAGACCCGAGTACCCATCGGTTCGGCCCAGCGATATCTTTGCCATTCGACGAGAGTCCGTTATTAGCTTAGGTCGTAGACGTACGCCGAAGAGTCCGAAATAAACTACTCTGCACGACATCCTGATTTGAGTGAAGTTCATTAGACCACCTCCTACAAGTCTGACTCGTTGTTGTAGGTTAACACGTTAAACGCCCAGCCTGTTTTGCTTGCCTTTCTGTTCACGCCACACTCGACCGTCAAGTGGGCTATGCGCGACGGGCGAACTATAAACAGAAGACGACTTAAAAATCCTTAAAAAACTACTTTTTAACTTTTGTTAAAATGTTATATTCCTGTACTGAAAGCTTTTGTGGCGACCAGCTGTAATGCAGAAGCAAGCAATTGCCGCGCGGACGACCAACACGGTTTATGGCGGGCACGCTAGAAAAGCTATTTTTGAGAAAACCGTTTTAGTCTGTTTAATGTTTAGTAAATCTAACAATGCATGTTTTCGTAGAAACTTTCACCAACGGTCTCGATAGCAATTTGCCAGGTCATGAACCAAGGGTTGCCGAAAGGTCCACGTACGGGCCCACATGTACCCAAGTACCGGACCTGGAGGAAAATCCACGGCGTCGCCAAATGCGCTACAGCGGACAATACGCCGCCACCATAATTCGCCGCGGTCCTGGAAAAAGGGCGCAAAGGACTAGCGGCGGGTTAAAGACAAAATTCCTGATTGGTTGCAACCAATAAGTTGGGGGTAACCAATCAGGAAAAAGAAGAGGGCGAGAAAGAAGCTCGCGAGGTGACTTGGAGAGTCAGAGCCAGTGAATCAGACAGTCATTAAGCAATAATCAAACTGTACATCTCGTGAGCCAGAAAAATAATAAAGACTAAAAAAGAGAACTTACTGTGTGGGTACTAAGTAACCCGGATCACGCACTATCCTCCTATCGTTAAATCCAAAAACTATACTTTGAACAAAAATCGATGTCGCCTAAACAAAATGTTTTGTCTCGCAATCAGAACGCAAGGACCGACGGTGTAGCATGAACCAAAAATTGGCGGCCGGTCCCTGGGGGCCGGCTGGGCGTGAACGGAAAGTCTACGACCGGTCCCTAGGGACCGGCGTGGCGTTTAATGCGTTAAAGGGTTAAAGTAGAAAGTTTCTTCTTCTTCTTCTAGCCGCGGCGCGTTCTTTTCCAGAAGGCAAAACCTGCGTATTGATCTTAGCAAAATTACTCGCTTAAGCAGTTAATAACTTTGTTGAATTATTTTCGTACGTTCTTTTCTCCCTCCTTCCTTTCTCGTCGCGCACATTAACCTAATTAACGTTAACGCAGCTTTTTCATTACGCTAGCCGCGAGGTTTGTTGTTCGAGCAACGTCGTTGGCTCTTGTCGCTTTTGCACGCAATACTGATGCTCGACGCTGTAAATACATCGTGAAATATTAGCTGTTGTAAATGTCATCGGCTTCTCTTTTTACCAGTATCGAGTCGATAATATCGTTTACATTGCGACTGGACGAAGGTTGTCTTTTTGTCCGGTTTTCTGGGCTGCTTTGTGAGAATACGAATGTTTTCTACCCTCTGTAACCTGATTTTCCTTCGTTCACGAGAAGAAATGGTCGATTGAAATTTTAATAGGAGGAGCAAGAATTGATAATTATTACAAAGAAATTGACTGTTAAATATATTTTAATAAATACGTAATTTGTGAGTCACTTGGCGCACGTGAAGGGTTAAATTTGAAAGTTTCTCGCGGGAAGCTAGAGGTAGTAATAATTTTCATAAAGAAATTGGCTGTTAAATGTATGCTAATAAATACGTAATTTGTGAGTCACGTGGCGTACATAAAGGGTTAAATTTGAAATTTTTGTGCGTATTAATTCATCCCCTAACAATTAACGAATTATATATCTAACTCATTCTACTAATATCAGAATGATAAGGGAAATAAGAGAAATTTTTTAAATGCCGTATTGCGTGTGAAATATAAATCGCGCGAATTTATTTCGCGTAGCAGGTGTTTCGAAAAAAGGAAAATCCTCTCGACGATAAATTGATAGGATAATTAAAGCGTCGAATAGCGCGATCCCAACAAACGCTCGTCTAACAAGGACGTCCCCGGTTGCTTAAGGAAGAAAATTAAAACGGATGGTTGCTGTCGATGGCAGAACCGGCCCCCGCTCCTTTTTGCAGCCGCGGTTTAATGCTCGACGACGAGGGATGGCGAATGGAAAGAAGATCTCTCGATTCAACCGCGATCGTTCGACCTAATACGACAACTCATCAACCTACTCTCGCCTTCCGTTTTATCTCGGCAGATTTGCAGGGCATTACAGCGGAAACTCGGTTCGACGTGAATCGACATCCGTTCTCATTGAAAAGAGGCTAGAAAAAAAAAGGCGTAAATTCAAAGACCAGGCATTCTCGAGTATGTAATTACAAATGGAGGATCCCCTTTTGAATCTGCCGTTCTCGAGAATTTTCTTGTGTACTTGAAAAACTGGGGAAAAAATGAAGTAACGTTGAATTGGAAATTAAAAGGACCCTTAATTGGTATTTTAATGAAAATTCGGAGGACCCTCGGAATGGATATTTTCGCTTTAATAAAATTGAAACGTACGTTCTTTCCTTTGATTTTCTATAATCATAATCAAGCGCAATTTAACGTGGTTAGTAAATTAAATTACAAATTAAAAAGATCCTTAATCGGTATTTTCGGTATAATCGGATTTTTTCACCTTAGTAAAATTGAAACGTGGTGATTAAATGAAGTTACAAATTAAAAGGACTCTTAGTCAATATTTTATCAAAAATTCGCAGAACCTTCAGAATATACTTTTTCCCTTTAACGAAATATTCCATTAAAAGTAAGAAAAATGGAAACACACGTAGAACACCGTCGTTCGATTTTCAATCGTCATAACCGAGCGCAATTTAACGTCGTCAATGCAGGATGAATCGAGTGAACGAAAAGAATCGGTGTGAAAGGGGAAACGGGAAAGCGTCGCGAATAGTCGAGCGAGCAGAGGGAGTCGATTCGACGTTCCATTTCGTTTTATCGCGAAATGCTCGTTCGTTACAGGATTTATGCGCGCGTTCATGAAAATTGACTCCTAATAACGGAGTACGGGAACTAGCCGCCGTTACACCCTCCCTATCCGCGTTACGCATCTGATTTAAAATTTATATGAACATAATTGCGCGTACACGGACGGATAGAACGGAAACCGCGCGAATCCATCCAGTTGCCAACGTTTCCGGATAACTGAACACCGTGTAATCGCGGTCGCCGCACGCGCATTATAATCAGCACGCATTGACTTTCTCCGAGTCGAGCTATACATGTATATATATATATATACATATTTATTTCTAAGGCCTGTGATTTGTCCAACATGCGGTAACTTTTCTCTCTCTCTCCTTTTTATCGATTCCTCGGATTGGATAAGCTACCTTGATTTGTGGAATCTGTCGACTACCGGCGGTTTTGCAATTCAGATTTTTCGGTGCCTTTGAAAGTTGCCGTCGCGTAGTCGAGTGACCGACTATTGATTAAAGCAGGACTCCGCCGAATGTTTGTGTGTGTCGTGAAAAAATAATTAAAAAGTGAAATAGAAAGTTGGGGGAAGATTAAGTATAAGAACGATATACGGATGGGGTTAACAGTTGCGAAGTTGTGAAGTGAAATCAATTTTCGCGATTGTAGTCAATATGGAAGAGGAAGGTTTGCGAGTGATTTCTGTGTTACGAGGATTCGTCGTTCTTTTCAATGGTACACGCGATTATAAGCTAATGCTTGGCAATATGTAATCTATACGCGAGTCTAATGAATCTTGCTACGTAAAGTTGCTTCAAAAAATATTCAGATTTTAATAGAATAACTATTAAACTGGGTGCAAGTAAAAATATTCTTAATATCTATTATATTGGAAATATTTATTTTTGCCAAGTGTCGAAATATTTTCGTGACATAGTAATTGGACAGAATTTCGATTAATTTGTATAACATGTTGTATGCAAAAATTGTATTAAAGTGCAACGAATGACGTATTCACAAAAAAAAAAGTGTCAACCCAATCCTTTTATAATTAACTAAAATATATCACTGAAAAGGCAAGCTTAGTGTCCGAATATTTTTTAGAGTAACTGTACACAATCCATTCTCATACCAATACACATTTCGCTACAATAATTTCACTTTCGTCGTGTGAAATCCATCGGCACAACGGATCGAAGAAAGGAGACGGTGCGTTTCTTTTCGAAACTCACGCACACCTGTTAACTAACTCGCGAGCCTCCCCTTTCAGGCCTAAATTAAATCGCGAACGGCAAGCGAGGCGCAGGACAGAGATAGAAAATAAAAGGGGGCAGCTCGACGAAAAGAACATTTGCGTGTCCTGAAAGATTCATGGTTCTCCTTTATTTAGCACCGAACTCGATTAGTAATTATGCTGTTTGACTAACAAACTTCTCTCCTTTTGTTTCAGGTAAGCCTTCAGACAGTTTCAAAAGCGAATCGTGTGCAGGCCTGTCGGTTACGAACCGGGCGCCCGGGAGCGTGGCTCGTTCGCATTTTCGGTGAGTAAACAGCGCGTATCGACGCACGCATAATTAGTAGCCGACACCACCCCGGAGGGCCGTCGAATTTTCTGACGGAGGGGTTGCCTTGGTGGCCGCACCACGTTTTTCTGTAACGAGGATACCCTTTTATCCCCCGCGCGGCTCCACGATATCTCTCACGCACGCAACCCGCTGCTACACACACACATGCGCGCCTGTGTACATATATGTATATACGTACACGTAGGGTTCGTTTAACGTGGTTCTTTTAGCCCACCTCGCCAGCTGGCCTTGCATTTTTGTTAACTAGCAAGAGGGTGCGCCTCGACCCGGGCTGATATAGTTTATTTACGCTCGCAATTAACACTCGAGCCTCTGCCCCACCGAAAGGGCTTTCGCTCTCGAAAATTCCTTTTTTCGCCCCCGGAAATTGTTTTTCCTCCGATGTTTCAGAATATTACGAAAGGAAATTTTTTCCCCAATTTTTTCCTTTCTCCTATCTACCATGTATGTGGTATCTTTCGGGCGGTTAATTGAATTTAACCTTTTTAGTGCCAGCGGGACGATATATAGGTACTTTGGCGAAAAATGCTACGATTTATCGGCCTTGTTTGTTTACGTTCCAGATTATCGTTCCTCTGAGTGTCAACTGGCGGTAAATCAATATTTTGTTATACCAATATTGTATTCCATATTCCTTTAATTTTGAAAAGAATAAATAGTAACATCCGCGAGGCAGACACCGTTCAAGGGAAATTGCAATATTTATTTTTTTTCTTCCTTTTTTCGCCGATCCTGCACGTTCACAGGGTCGCTGGGAACATTCGACAAGGGTGAAGAACGACTGGGAGGGATTGAAGTTTAAATTGTTTATGGGATAAGGTTACTTTTTCATGGATTTATTAGGTCGGAATTTCTGTTCTGCGATATTCTTGTGTGATAGGTACGTAGACGAAACGAAGATTCTGTAACGTGATTGGAAGTAAGGAAAAATTCTTCTTCCATCTTACTCATTCTTCGAAACCGTTTATATCGCGCATACAAATTTTCTCGTATTACCACAGCTAGAGAAAATAATTCTTCTTTATAAAGCTATTCACAGAAGCGATATCAAATCGGCCCGTAGCATTCTTCGCATTGACCGAGTGTTGCGACCTGATGAGGACGCAACGAAGTCTCGGTTCGGCGGATTATAGTAATAAACAACTTAGTCACATTTGGCCGCCAGACCGAGGTGCCGACGTTCGGACTCATCAACGCGACACTCGGACAATAGGTCCCAAAATCACTCGAGACCATAAAACATTCGTTGTAAACAAATTCGGTCTCCCAAAAGGTCACAGTTTTCGTCGACCAATAGCAGAACACACCACGTTTTCCACCTCCATAACACAACCACCAATCAGAACCAACTTGATCCCTATATCTACACACCTGAAAACCGACAATCACAGTAAAACGAGTGCACGAGACACTTCGTCAAAAAAAAGAATAACCGAATTTCAACTAAACATCTATCAAACATCTACATCAACGAACCGAAAGAAAAACATCTAATCCAACAACCAAGTTTCATTACACCTCGAACCAGCGAGAACTATCGTCAGCCTGCGCCAGAACTCCTGGGGACAGGGAGATTGTTTCGATGGTGAAAATTTTAGATTGAGACTGTAATAAATAGGTAAATAAGTATCACGTTCGATGCCAGCTATCGAAGGGGATTGGCTCGTGTAAGAAACAGAGGGCCAGGGATGGTTCGGGCTGCAAATGAATCAGCCCCCGAGGGGAAGACATCGGGTCATCTGTACTGTGTGGAGTTGCCATTAAGTACGCCACAAACAGAATGCTCGACTGATGGAGGCTGCGCCGTTCAATTAATCGCGTGATAAAAGCGGTGGAAATAGATTTCCTCTATTTAGAATCGTGTCTTAGAGGCTCTCGTTAAGCTTAATTGCCTAAAAACGTTATCGAGTAAATCCAAACGATGCAGCCTTAATGATCCTGCTGCCCTGTTTTTTGCCGCGTCGTTATAAACGAGCCCGGGGAAAATAAAAGATAACTAATAATGGGGCGGAAAGCTTTTCCAAATGTACCGAGCTTAACGAGCGTGAAATTTTCGAACTTCCATGCACAGCGATAAATGATAAACCTCGGTGAAAAGGAAGTTTAATTACTATGTTTTCTAATAACGTTAAGAGGAACTTGAACAGAGTGTTAAGATAAAAAATTTAGCTTTGAAGAAGATATATTTGTTGTGTGATTTTTTCGAAGTTTTCGCTCGAACGAGTAATAACAGTGAATCGAGCATTCAAGCGTCGAGATTTACCCTCTGATCTCTTCCGACGAATTGCGTATGCAAAACTTTGGAATAACAGCGTGGACGTAATTGTTCCCATTCACGGGAAACGTTTTGCGGCGAGCTCGTCGAACCCCAAGGAAAGGCGATGAAAGGCGGCGCCCCGTGTTTAAGGGTGTGTTCTCACGGGGGCGACTCGAGATGATTAGCAAGAGCACTTGAAATATCTTGGAAGTTTCCTCTGATTTAAGAGTGGTCGGTGCAATATTGCCTCGCGGTTCGACGGGATTAATCGGAAGGAACGTGGCTGTCACAAATCAGCTCGCGGCAATATAAGGCTACGGGACGGGGCCGGTTTAGTGCGAGAGAACGCTCGATTACGCGCGTGCTATAAATATTGCGTGCAATCGGGCCGTGGGGCGCGAAAGTGAAAAGGGCGTGTGTTACGAGCGGAATTCTCTCGTCTTCGTCGAGGCTGCCTCGACCCAGGGAGAGGCAATTCGCCAACGGGTGGTTAATTTATCGGCAGCCCTTTTTCGCCCTGGCGAAAGTCGAATTGTCTCCGGGAGAAAAAATCGTATCACTACTTGTTGGTTAATCTTTGTGAAGCAGGGGGGTCGAAGTAATTAGATCTTTATTTTGATCTATTTATCGACACGTTTTTAGATTGGAGGCAGTCGTTCGTTGAATATTATTAAGTGACACAAAAGACAAATTTTTATTGACCTTTTAACAGGGTTGACCTGAGAAACAGAAATTGAATCTCTCCAGGTTATTATTGAAAATTCGTGAAAATTGTAACTAGTTACTTCCTTTTAAAAATGAATAATCCTGGGATAAATATACTATTGTGTTCCAAGTATTGGCGAACCAATGGCGAGTTAACTCATCCACCTCAGTTAACGGATGAATTAAAAATAAGTTTAAACTCGTCCGCATACACAAATGTTTTTCTTTCCATGAAAGGAGAATTCTCTGTTTTAATTGTTCCGAAAATAATTAATTTGACAATGCCACTTTAAAAAATTGAAATAATTTGTCATTTTTTGGGCGATTTGTACTCGTACTCCTTGATTATTAAATTCAAATTTGTCCACATACCCAAATGTTTTCTTTTGATAAAAAAAGAACTCTATGCTTGAATTTTTCTAAACGTAATTAAATTAACAGTGTTATTTAACACGTTCCGTGCCGGACCGATTTTCGGTGACTTTCCGTTCACGCCGCGTGGGTCGTGTGCGCCCCACGTTGTCGAGACTAACAGTTTTGCTTTTCACCCTATGTGTCTTCCAATATTTACAAGATTGCAAAAATTGTTATCGTGGAAAAGGTAACGTTCAAGATACGCTATAGAGCAAAGGGAAAATGTTTGTTTTAACAAATTATCGCCGTAGTTGCACAGTTTAAGTCAGCGGAAGGAAAAGGCCGAAATATCAAATGGCCTGAACGGAAAGTCCAGAGTGGGGCGTATGCGACCCACGCGGCACGGAACGTGTTAATAAAGTTGAAATAATTTCAGATTTTTTTGTACGATTAAATTGAATTGATTTTCATACTCATACTCCTTGAACAACGAACGTGTCGGTACACTAAGAGCCCAGGCTCTTTTCTTCAAATTTAATTTAAACAAAAAAAGGAAAGAAAAGAAGTTGATGGATCAAACTCCTGCTTGCCGTCATATATAAAATTTTATTCAATTATAACTTGGTAGGTGCACGATAAGACGAGTGAGCGAGCCTTTCACGATTAAACTTCCTCCTTTTCGAATACTTCAAATCTAATTCAATTAAACCGGCTCTTATTTTCGACTAATTTCCGATGCTGTCCGCATTACACACGCGAAACTCGTCTTAAAGACGGTGAAGCGTATTCCCGCCGCATTTTCGAAGGCGATCGCCGTGAATAATTGAGAAGTTCCAGGAAGTTCTTGAAAACCGATCAGTGAGGGGAACTTGCCGAGAGTCTTCGGACGAGCCGTGTATGACGGTTATCAAGAAGACGCGGATAATCGCATATCGAGGAACTCCAATTAATCCTTAATTATGTTGCTCGATCATCCGGTGAACGGTTCACGACACCATCACGGCACATCGATGCAGCAGCTCCTCCTCGGCATAGACAGCTCACTGTTTGACTTATCATTCGCGGCCGCGCGGAATGCATACTAATTTTCAGACGATTCGTTTGTCGCGCTCTAACGGACCATTGAACGAAGTTAACTAGTTATCTACGATTTATCGATTGGCCATGTAGACTTATCGATACGAGCAAATCGACGTCGAATTGATCTTGAAATGCTAACAGTAACTAGCGTGAATTTGTTCAGAATGTGATCGTGAAAGGATGTGTTGCGTCGTGAACTTTGAACAAGTTCTACGTTCACCAGTCTTGACGTAGATTTTCTCTCGTTGGTTCGATAGGAGAGACTTTGTTCACGATGTTGAAGTTGGTAGATTATTTATTCTAACTGTATTTAGAAGTGTTTGTTGATTTGTGGTGTTCGAATTGAACGTCGTTTGATTGATTTGATATGTAGAAGTGTGGACAAATTTCTTTTTTGGGTGCGAATGTGCTTAATTTGTGGAAAAATCGGGAAAAATCTTCTCCAACGAAATTTGACCTTAACGAGGCCCTAGATTTTCCAAATTGGCAAGATGGTGGCATGTTTCTGCAGCGGAGGAGTTAGGCTCAAGGATTGATCGATCTTAACGAGACTCGACTGTCGATGTGACACTGATGGCTTTGTGACTCGTCAATTGCTATTAAACGTTTGCGAGTGGACACCAGAGAGGCGTATAACCCGCAGAAACGTAGACATTTTGCGACCATAAAACGCTTTCTTGCTTTTGTTATCGGTTTGAGAGGAAATTTGATTAACAAGAGATTAAAAAGGAGACTCACTCAACTAACGAGCGAGCTAAATAACTCTCGTTAGAGCGATAATAGTGTACTCGGGGTATTTTGATAAGAGTAGATTGACGAGTAATGTCGCAACCACTGCATTTATTAATGAGAAAATGAGAATACAGCGAAATTGAACGTCTAATTTAGTCATTGCCTGATAATACCAATTGGAGACGAAATCATGAAAATTGTCGCGTACAAAATAGCGCGTTGCAATAGAACGAAATCATCCTTATCCGCTGTGCTGCAATCTGTATCCCGTGTTCCACCGTTTCCTGTTCTTCGTTCTACGTTCGACAATTTCAAATTTCGTTGCTTATCGTTCAACGCGCTCCTCCATTTTCTACCACCGCGCCGAAACCGCGATCAAACGCGAGCAACCTAAACTCCATTACACGCTACAGGGAGTTTCGATTCGACGGGGAAAAAAATCGGCGAATTAAAATGGACAGCGTTTATGGGAATTTATAGAAACGCGCGACAACGCGGAAATCGCTCGCCGCGAAATTAAAACTTACAATCAATTTTCGCGAATTGCCCGGGCCAAACGTCACCCGCCGCGTATTTTTACCACCGTGGTGTCTCGCCGATCGAGGAAATAACGAGCGGCAATTTCGCGAGGCTTCGTTAACGTTCCGAACACGTGTTTCAAGTTACGAACACGAATAACGTTTCTTTGATCTTGGGAAGAGAGCTGCTAAACCGCGACAGGATTATTTATGTGTTCTGAATGAGTCCGGGAGTCCTTTCGTTGTTTAAGACATTACTGGGGATGTTCTGGCATTTTTGGGGGAGTTTCAGTGTTTCTTTTCTTTGGTTAATTTATTACGCTCTAATTAAGTGTAACGCGGATCGTTCTTCGGACGACGAATGCCGGGTCACCTTTGACCCGGCGTTTAAATGTCCTTTGTTTCAATTGGTGTTTGAGATAAAGTTGAATATGTTTGTTATTTGAATCATAACGCATTGGTTTCGTTTGCATATGAAAAAGATTCTAGTTTTGGGTCATATTTGACCCGGTATCAGGCCAATTAAGAGTTAACCCTTTGAGGACGATAGACTCATGTATGCGTTCACCATTGCGAACGCAATTAATGAATTTGTATATTTTCATGCAATAAAAATAGTCGGAGTGACCGTTTCCTCGTGCACTATATTCGATGAAAACGTAATTTTGATATAATTTAATTAAAAACAAAAAAAAAGAAACTGAAGTAGCGACCTAATTATGTGTTATACAAGTAATCCGTACTTCGACTGACACTTAGTCCTGAAGGGTTAATATTATTCATCTCTATGGTGTCAGTTCTAGATCCTAATCTCACAAAGAAAACCATTCAAAAAAGATACGTTTGCTCGGTCTGTTTTCTTCCCAAATAAACAAAAATCCACTGTACAAATGGCGATAAATTTGATGGAGTTATTCCCAAATATTGCACGGCACAGGTAGCTGGATGTATACCAATCCTCGACCAGGAACCTCGATAAATACAATTCGTGTCGAGGTTTGTTGTTTCAGATTGCAAAGATAGACATCCATCACAGTGTGTTACGATAGTAACTGGCGAACCGTCTCGTCGTAAGCATCGACGTTCAAATCCGAATAGTCGATGGCGAAATTCA
>NW_017101109.1:185436-209497 GCF_001263275.1 Habropoda laboriosa
TCTAGCCGACTGGGGAAGATTAATGTCCGACCGATAGAGTCGTCCATCCCCTCGCGTTGCAAACGCGACCTAATGGCTCGAAATCACGTCTGATAGCCCGGGTTTGCGGTTCTCGCTTGAAAAATTCTGTTAGTCTCGGTCGTTCGACGAATCGTTCGCGCTGAAAGAAAGTTGGAAACAAGGTTAAAAAAAAGAAAATACCGTCTCGTTAATTGATCACAGCGAATGATTCGTTAGACAGACGGTTGATTTATCGATTCGAAGCGACAACAAGGGTGGAATCTCGCCTCTGGTGCACACACACCCGGATGAAATATATTTCCGTTGTTGTTCGGAGCGATCGAGCAATTCTGCGGTCGAGTTCAATAAGCGTCCGCGTCAATTTGTTCAGATTTCGAGGAGAAGAGGCAGAGTACATAGCTCTTGATTCTCGGCCGCGCTCGTGAAAGTGGCGTGTATCGATAGGTGCCATTGCGCGGGAAGGTAAACCGTTTGGATTTACGTCAGCCTGAATGCCGTACGTGTGCGCGATATTTCAGCTGGAGATTTTCCTTTGTGGTAGCTGGAGAAAGATGCTTGGACGTTGGGAATGATAGAACGGGAAAAGGGTTGATGCGCATTCCGACCGGTCTCTTACGAGTGCTCGATGCATTGCCTGGTCTTAGGATTTATTAAGATTATGCCTGACAACGTTTCCAGGGCTCAGATTCTTCAGCATTAACCCTTTCTACTCGATCAAAATTTCTAACACAGACATAATCAATAAACCCAGAAAATAATTTTCTACCGAAAGCAGATATTTATGTGACGAAGTAAAGAATGAGCAAAGCAATGCTGTCAAAGTTAATCTTCGTGCATTTGTCAAATACCCAAAGAACGATCGAGGAGAGCTACTTCAGCTCACCTGAAAACGGGGTGACATTGAACAGAGCACGCGACGCTAATTGCAATACCGCTACTTGATTGAAAACCAACGCGGTTCAATCATCGCGAATCCGTTTATGAACAAATAAAATGAAAAAAGAAGGAAAAACAAAGCAGTGGACGTTCCAGCGCGTCGGTAACCCTTAATAACGTTAATTACTAGCCGGGCTATTGTTCCTAAACCCGAAACCATATGTCCACGTCAAAGGAGGGCTGATGCGGCGCGTCGTTTTTCTGATCAAACCCCCGCCAATTATCGTCGCTGCAGGGTAGGCGTAGCACACGGCCTCGTGACACCCCTAACATTCGAGGTTCCCGTTGGCCCGTCATGTGGCTCCAAGCAAGAAAATACACAGATTACCGCGACGTGTTCTGGTAACGTGCCGATTAATGGCCGGTCCCTGTGTCGCGCCGCAGACAAAAGAGCAAATTATTTTATCGGCCGATTGATTCCACCCCTGGGTACAATGTAGCCACGGTATTTATATCCGAAATTAATCCGACATAATCTAATTGATACAAAATTAAGCGATTGAAAAACTGCCTTTGATTTCACTCGTTTTGTCATGGAATTATCAAAAATTTAGGGAAAACTTGATCGAGATTTAACACCTTCGAGGTGGTGTTAATCTGAAACACTGGGAAACATTATTTTTAGTTTTTTTTTTTGTAAATCAATATTTACTTTTATGTTGATAAATGTTGAAAAAATATTAAGGGGATAATGAGGGTACCTGAATGTGCCTCTAGTATTTTTTATGATACTTATGTGCCCTGAAACGGTTAGTTTGTAATTTAACCTGTTAACTGAGTTCATCTCTCCAACAGAAATTGAATCTCTCTAGATTATACCTAAATTATACCCAATTACTTCATTTTTCTTCTTGCAAATGTGAATACGACGTATTTTACATTTAATACAGTCAAAACTGTACAATTAAAAATAAACAAACTATTGTGTTCTAAGTATTGCTGAACCAATGACGAGTTAATTAGTCTTCTCCAGTGAAAGGGTTGACGAATAATTTTCTGTCGAGGCTATAATATCGTTCTCAGAAACGATTGAAATAATCGTTCTTCTTACCTGTCCCTTCCTGAAACGACACATTTTCCAAAGTAATTAACTCGGTCGCATTGCAAGCCCCATACCCGCACGTGCAATCGGCCTTCTCGCCCTCTTTCGATTGTTCCTCCCTATGGTCGTTGTCTCGGTGCTCGCTTTATTGCATTTTTTCCTCGCCGGCGCATCGATACACTGCGGATAGACGACGCGATCGTGTGTCTCGAAGGCTTTGTGCAAGCCCGTGAGCTCGAAGGAGAACCACCACCGGCTGCAATCTCTTTTTTAACCCACCCTCTGGCCGGTTCAAAGCTAACGATTACACGCCAGTTAACGATCCCTTGTAACGCGGACCTTCGTCCATACTCCTTGCCTCCTCCCGCCTTTCAGTCTCCTTTCCTACCTATTTTCTTTTTCTTTCGCTCAGCCTCCCTCGCGGCACATGTTCTACAGCTGCCTCTCGATCGATCGATTACCGAGCAATCGTCTCTCTACGGTGTATCATTTAGCGGTCGACTTGCTCGACAGCGTGCAGTTTAGGAGCTCTTGTACGTTTAGAAGTTTCTAAGATCGAGGAGAAATTGGTTTATTCGACAATCCTGGGAAACTTTGCTAGTGACCGACTTACAAGTGAATTTCATACGAAACGATTGTCTAAAGGTAATTTGCAACTACTCTTGCAAAGAATAATTTTCGAAAAAAAAAAAAATTTCGAAATTTCACGAAGAAACTTAAAGAGAAGTTTAACCGATTCATCGTCTTTTCGGTACTCGAGGGTTATCGACCTCTAAAATCGACAGTTTTCGGATTAGAGATCTAGTAATCAGTCCCACGTTTTTCTTCGGTTAATGTTTCGTAAAATTCCTATTTCACGTTCACTTGTTAGTAAACGGAGAGTGAGACGTCTCTGTCACACTATTTCCGCGCCCAACTACGAGATAAAGTGTTGACAGAGATTTGTCGAGTTGGGTTTAAGTAACTTGATAGAAGAGACCGTCAAGAATATAAAATATGACACCGAGCTTTCAAAGCTACATATTGACAGAACAGAGAACACTTGTATACGGTGGCCCGTGTACTCCGATTCAACCCTCGGTGTCCTCTTATCGGAGATACTTAATCTGCGTTTCTATGGCATAGAGAGCGGGGGATTCGAGTTCATCGGCAGGGGATCCATTGAACACTCGGTGCAGAAATGTCGATACGAGCCCCCGTGTCGAAGGGGACAGCTCGTGCAAGCTTTACCGAAGCGATCGATAGTTTTCCTAGGAACGGTAAATACACACGCGTTAATCCCATGTTTACACTTATATTCTTCTATTTATCTCCCTTCTCCACGCGAATAAATCAACGTAAACAAACATCCATACGAAATACACCATTTTTCCGACCGTTTCGATCGATCGTTTCTCGTAATACCGTGAAACAACCTGAAAACAGCGTGCCAAGGGTTGAAGGTCCGAGAGTCTTTGGCCAGCTAGTCGGCAGCGGGAAGCGATATCGCTAATTACGGCCGTTAAGAAGCAGAAGAAGCGAGGAAATGGCACGAAAACGTTGCACAACCATGGCTATCTCTAATAAAAGAACATCGAGCGGTTTTTTTCTCCTCCCCACGACCTGCCCAGCTTTTCCTTTTCTCCGGCTGTTGTAACTCGCGGAAGGGAAAGAAGAACGTCTGATAGATTGCTCGTGTAGAGAAGAGGAGGAACGGGTGTACTCGAAGAAACCCGCGTGCGGAAAAGACAAGAGCGACGCGTCCACGAGAGGCAGGAATGAAATACGCCGGAAGAAGGAGCCGCGGCCTTTGCTCTCAAATTATTGTATAATTGTATATTGCGGCGGAACAAAGTTGGACGTAGACGTCCACGACGTAATAACGGGACGAACGTTTACGTATAAAAAGCCGCGGCTGGCACTCTGCGTTTCTATTCTCTTCTCTCCTGTCTTGTCTGAATTCCTCGTTTTTCCTTTCGCGAAACTTCCACTCTTATCCATCCCTCTCTCTGGTCCCGTTCGCAGAGGAGTCGTTTTTACCCGCGAGAAATGAACGAAGAAACGAACAGCCAAGAATTTATGAATTCGCCATCGCGGATGGCTTCGAATCTTAACTATTCTACCGGGTGCTTTACGCCAGACGGAAATAAGATGAAAGGAGGGACTGCGATTTACCGCGAAAGAAAAACCAGGCTTTCTCTCTCTCTCGTCTCTTCGGGAATCGCTAAGTTTTCTCTTTAGTCGAGCACCGTGTTTCATCGGGTTGTTTTTTTTTTCTTGCAACGATACTTCTGTTAAACGATTTTCTTACGGAAAAAGAGGTTGGCTAGCTGCTTCTTTACTGGAGCATTTTTGAAATAACTTCGATGGAGGATTATCGTTGGTCCGTTCGATTGCTCGATTAAAATCGCGGTGTACGGAGTATTGAGATCTTTAAATCGGCACTTGAGAAATTTTATTATCAAATTGAATATAATTCGACAATTATCTTAATAGCGACACAACAACGAAAGGCAACTCGTTCATTTGCACTCGGACATTTTGCTGTAAGAAAGCTAACCTACGAATAAACTATACTATTCAATTTAAATATTCCGCGTATTCCCTATTTCACTACGGTGAACAAATTTACGGAGATCTGTAGATCTGCTCTCTGTCTCGATTGTTTGCCAAGTGACGATTATTCAGTGTCGGTTCTCAGTCGCCACTCGATTGCAAGGGGTTAATATCGATCAACTCTCGAATTATTTCTAACACACAGTAGCATCGCTTCACCAGGCGTGCATCTGAGCTAGTGCACTTCGAGGCAGTCTTTGAACAGAGTCGATGAAGACGTCGAATACCGACGAAAAATGTCTCCGACGTTTATTGATAGATAGACGTACCCTTCACGGTGTCTGCAGGCTTCTCTCCCTATCGCAACACGATGTTCTTTTTCTCTCCCCTCGAGTCCTCCTTCTGTAGGTCTCGTGTCTCCTCTCACAGCACGTTATCGACACCTTCCATGTTGCTCTCGCCTGGGTCCACGGTGGTAGGCACTGGTGCTCTATGCAATAGAAACGAGATATCGTTGACGACTACTGGTCGAGCTAGTGGCCAGTGTTAGATATCGTAATGGGTATACACGTTACACTGGACAAGTGTAAGCGTCGATATCTCTTGCCTATCTGACTGCACCACTTTGTACACACCCACTCAACAGGAGATTTTCTCGGGATTTCCGAATGAATTTTTCTTAACTCGTTAACGGGTTCTTTGACATCGACGGCCGGTTTTTCTGCTTCGTTTTTGCGTCTGGAAAGGACCGGCATCGATCCCGGCTCGCTCTCTCTACCCCTTTGTAATTGACACGTACGGATTTGCCGGCTGATACGAAGCGGAATTACACCCGGCATCGAGATGCTGTTTCAGAGATCCACCTCGCTCCTATTCAGCGTTTTTAATGGGAAACTTTGCGTCGCTGGGAAGTGTTGTCGGGTCGGTTCGACGAATGGAATCGTTACAGCGGAGTTTTCTAATTGGAGATTGTGAATAAACGTGAATTTTAAGAGTTAATATTTTTAAATAAAAAAAAAAAAAATGATCTACGTTTCTGTGAAAAACCGCTGTTGTCCCAAAACCCAAGAATGCATGACGCATGGACATTCTGGAAACACAGATTGTGACGTTTCAGGATGTTGAGATCATCTCCGTACTTCCTTTCACACACAATTCCAGGGAACAAAAGAAGGTATGTAATCGCGATTGGGATCGAATAGAGCCACGATCTATACGAAGAATCGCAACTTCCTCCAGATTTGTCTAATACAGGCCATTCGCTTAATTAACACGGAGACCCTTTTTCATTCGCGGTAATGCGCGCTCGGCCGGGGAAAAAAGAGGTCTTCTAGCACGGTTGTCGTATTGTGTTTGCCCTCATTTGCGAATAAATCCTGATTAGAGTGGAACCGTATCGCAGCTCTGAATCGAGCAGCAATCTCTCTTTTTTTCTCCCTCTCCCTTCCTCTCTATTCCTCTCCTTTATTCACCTTCGTCCGAGCGATACATCGCTCAGGGCGGAATTCTCCTTTGCAACATTTTGAAAAGATGAATTCTGGTGTGTGCACGCTCTCACACATGGCCGAACGAATCTCAGATTCTCGGTGTTGGCCGCGGCCTTTTTTCGGGAAACCAGACGAAGGAAAAGGAAGTCTCTCTTCTCTGGGCTTGGTCGGTGGAGAGAGCGTCAAAGGTAGAGAGGAGAGGAGGGTAAAACGGGGTCTTAGGGCGGGCAAACATTTTGGAGCAACGCCAGGAAACTGTTGGTCTCTGTTCGGTGAAAGGGGGACCGTGAAAAGTTCACCAGAGAATCTCAGCGACTCCAAAAATAATGCCTCGTAATTCGTCGAGTAATAATAATGCCGGTCGACTCCGACGATTGTGCGGTCGACCCGTTCGGAATGGTTAAATCGAGATCAACTGGAACATCCTTCGTCCCGTTGGAGAGATTCGCCGGTGGAGCGTGGATGTATTTTCGTGAGGAACGCTTTTAGACGGTTTCTCGAGGCCGAGGTGTGTTTGAATGCTTGAAAGGTGTGTTTCATTGTATCACGATGTCGTGGAATTTTTTAGATTCGGGTCAACCGTCACGTTTCGAGTGAATTATTTTTCTGAATAACCGTGCAGAGTGTTCTTTTTTCCTTCGTTCTTTTTGTTGTGTATAATCTTGCCTCTCTTCTGGAAATGAATTATTACAACGATCTGGAGTTTATGTTTATGGTCGCGGAGATTAGGTGGACTTGCAGTGTAAAGTTACCGCGGTAAATATGGGAGTACATGTAAGTATAGGCTTTGCGTGTAATTTCTATATGTAGAGGTACTTAACAGTCCCTGTCTGTATGTTCCCTGTTAACTCTTCAACCCTTTGACCGATCTGGACCAAATTTTGCATAATTACTCTCTGCGACCCTGTCAAAAATATAAGCTTCCATGAAACCTAAGCAACCCTTCCCTGATTTCAACCCTGAGATACTTAACACATTGCTGGTAGCACACTATGAAATGTGTCGAAACTGAAAAATGATAAATTCACACGTTTGACAACTGTAATCTCTAAAAAATAATTTTTTGCAACCGTCAGCAATGTATCTCAATATGACGACAATCCCGTCGCTAACAGTTAAGAAAACAAAAGACGCGAATTCCGGTCTCCCGTCAACAATACGTAAAATTGTTGAAGCAAAATATTTTATGTGTACTGCGTGAAAAACTCGACATCCTAAAATATTGGAAGAAGCGAGTTCTTCTTCACGGTACGTTTATGACACGTCCGCTAAATATGGTTTGGGGATGCCTGCGAACACCCCGGGTATAAATGTGCACACTGTCACCACGTTTTGTAGGCACCTACCTTACTCCACACGAGTCATTTATTTAATATAACCCCTCGACAAAAATTTACCGTATCCTAAAGCATTAAAGTAATAAATTCGTCATATAAAAAAAAAAATAATGCAAAAAGCTGGAAATACTCTGGAGAAAACAGCGATCATTTTGAACCACAGTATCAGCAGCGACGACAATCGACACGTTGTTCCTGTTTCGGTAGATCTGTTCGGTGAAAATTCTTCTACGATCACGTTGTCAGGTCGGCTGGCGGGGTATCGTGGTTCACGAGCAAACGCAAACTGAGCGGCTGTGCTGTTCTGTGTGGATGATCGTGGGGATACGGGTTCGGATCGTGCCAAATTCGACTGTTTGTCCCGGAGCAGGCTTTTTTCCCCCCTCGCGCACAGCAGCGAAGAGGATTGGTCGCGTACCGTCGATAGGTCGAGAATCATTCGAACAGCATTTATCGAGATTGGCCCCGGGCGTTTGAACAATTCGCCGTACTGGAGGCGGCGGCGATCGCTAGATGCTGTCGGATTTTCGAAAATCTCGAAAAGCTTGCCGAGCATACGATCGGTTGCCCGATAAATATATCCACTCGTGCGTATAACGTATGCGCGGATAGCGATTTTGTATTCGACGCGCGGCTCTGTCGATCGCATCTCTCTCTCTCTTTTACTCCTCCACTGTTTCCAGCGTATTTCGATTGCATTACCTTTTACGCGCCATTGGCCTCTCTCTCCTGTTTGCAGGAAAAATTCGTGCACAACCCGATACGCTTTCCACGGGCCGCTTTTTATTTTCTACAGATTTTTATTCGCTCGCTCGTATCTCTTGTCGATACCGACTTTATCCCCCTCGGCCTTTCCACATTTTTCTTTGTTCGTGTTAAACGGCACAGAGGCTCTTACGGTTGTTTCGCTGAGAAGTTTTATGCCGGATGCTGTTCCTTTTTTGGTTTGCGTTCGAACCTCGTATTCCACGCAATCTCGTATCATCGTGTACCGGGGGATTTATAGTTTCTGCGTTTAGTAGCAGCGAAGGAAGAATTCTTGAAATTTTTTAGATTTATTTAGGTATTTAATACTAGGTTTACGGACATTTCTTATATACCTATCTCTAGCGTCAAATTGACGCGTGAACAAAACCGCGAATTTTCTTTAAAAAACAACTTACTTCATTTGAAAACAACATATTATACACTATTAACTTACAAATGAAACTACGTGATATTATATATTTCTGTGAAATGGTAGGAGAGAAATGTAAACGGTTTCTGTAGTTGTCCTAGTTGTCCGTAAACCTAGTGTTAAGTATAAATTATCGGTGTTTAGCGGTGGTCCATTTTGATAGGAATAGGGTTTTTATTCTAGTCTGCAAAGATAACCCATTCCTTGTCTTACACACAATCACGCTCGATCACAGATTCGTACAAACATTCACGCACTCTTGTCGCGTGCCAATTTTCGGTCACAGTCTTATCTGACACGCATTCTGATTTAGAAGAACTGTCACTCGGTCCAAATACTCTTATCTCACATCCTACAACGTGAAATTAAAATGTAAACGAAGAGTTGTCTAAAAAGTGTTCCCCTTCAATCCCACTATTACCGCTCTCTGCGTTCAATTCGAACAGCGTTTCGCGCCTCGCGTACGATCCAAGAAAGTGTTTCACACCGTCTAGTTACCGCATTCAGCAGTTTTCACGCTACCCTTTCTTCCGCGGGAAACGTCGCGTAACAACGTGCGAAAGAAGAGGC
The DNA here is from genome assembly GCF_001263275.1 of Habropoda laboriosa. Taxonomy (NCBI): domain Eukaryota; kingdom Metazoa; phylum Arthropoda; class Insecta; order Hymenoptera; family Apidae; genus Habropoda; species Habropoda laboriosa. The sequence continues at coordinate 194,542 of NW_017101109.1, forward strand.
CTGTTCTTTCGTCGTGGCGTGATTACAGGTAACAAAAGGCGGTGGAAAAAGTTTGCAACAAGCATGAACAGAAGGCGTACACCGCCGTTGAAAAAAGCCTGCTGATTAAGTTATCTTCAACAAAACTGGTACAATTCTCTCGTAGACAGTAATTGTCGGGAACGTTTTATTTCACCGAGTCGATTCCCGTTTTTACAACTTGCTGCTACACGGTTTTTAAGACACACTTGGAGGTTTCCACGCGGGAAAATCTACCGTTCTACGTGTTTCCTTCCTTTTTTTTTTCTTCCGACTGTATTCTGGTATGGTGTTCGTTAAGCAACAAGATTGGATAAGGAAATCACTCTCGTCTCGACGCTGTAACACTTCTCTCGATAGCATCAACCGGAAGTGGCAAGCTCGCGTGCCGTGCTCCACTTCGATTGCGTACTTTGCAAATATGCAGAAGCACGAAAGTTTTTTGCCCCGGTGAAAGCCAAGCCGTTCCTGTGCTCGTAAAACGTTTCGGGAATTGTTACGAATTATGAGTGAATTACGGGTTAGCCACCTGTCTGATTACTCCGGTACGATTGCACCGCAAAGGATGTTAAATAAAAATTAATCACTTGCTGATAGCGTGGATGTCGTTTCGAGTGTATTTATGCATAGTACAGTTTGGCGAAATTATGGAGGGAATATTTAACGTAGTGGAATAAAGTTGCTTTTCAACTTTGGGCAGAAAATTTTTCGTTGGAATTACCTCGCTTTTCGGTTTTAATCATCTTCGCAATCCTTCGTTCGGAAGTATAAGGACACTGAATTTCAAGCAATCTTAGACGGTCGTTGCAAGATTTTTAAGATTTAAAAGAGAATTATTCTGTCTGGAATCTTATCGTGCAATGAATCACATATACCAGGTTTGATAAAAAAAAAATATTTGGACCTTTGATGCTCTCATGTCACAACTGCACATCTTTGCCAATGTCTTTTACACTTCAGTTGCCAAATCTGAAATTATTCACACTTAGTTTTATCTGTGCTGATGTTTCGTATTCTTCTGGCATTGAGCAACTTTTTCCTTCTTTTATTTACCAAATTTGGTTCTACTTTTTCAAGAACTCAAGTTCTTTTCTTATCTTTTCGAGCTTCATTTTCATCGGAGCTTGCAAAATATTGAGTTAAACGCACATTTATTGGTTATTTGATCAAACCTCGATCGAAGCTCAAATTTCCAACCTTTTTTTAACAAACCCCGTATTTTTACATGGTACACGATACTAACTTTGCCAAAAGAAACGTAACTTACGGATGTCTTGATATTTACGAAGGACATTGTATCTATCACAGGATCTCGTACATTCGAAATTTGAAATATCGTCACTTACATCGGACGCGGTACTCGTGAAGCGTGGCAAATGTTCCAAACACACCGATTCCATTTAACGTAACTGTAAGTTTCCGCGGTTGGTAATCGCAGCTTTATCGGCTGCCATATCCGTTCGGATGGCTTTTAACTTTTTCGCGAGTGATACGGGACCACGAAGATCCTAAGCATTTCTCTCCAGTTCCCATAGATTCGTCGAGGTCAACAGAACGTGAATTCTCACGGCGATCGATTACGCTTAGCCCGTTCGAATCCCTCTGAAATGCGATCTGGGAATCGCGCAGACTCCTCTGGTTCACCGCGAAAGAGGAAAGTCCTGACGAAGGACTCCTCCGGGAATATTCGTTCACCAAGCCACGATTACGGGATACGTGCATCCTTTCTCGCTCTATGCGTCCCCCTGTTCTCTGTGCACCGCTATCCACCGTACAAGGGGGAAAGTGTCGGTGATACTGTTCCGTGGGTATCTGTTTCTCCCGGTTTTAGATCAATGAGATCGCGTGATGGTGGAAAACCAAGTGTCGCCGTAGACTTTGATGTCGTTTCGTCTCGCAACTCTTTCAAACGTTCCTACACCTTTTCGTAGTCTTTTGACACTCTGCTCTGTGAGATAGAAGGTGAATTGGAACTCATCGCGTTATCTGTAATAAGGAAGAACAAGCGAAAGGGAAATGTTAAGAAAATTAGTCGTTTCTTTTTTAACTCTTAAGCCGGTAACCACAATTGTCCTCTGTTTTGCCGTTCAATTTTAGTTGAAACTTGAAGCAAACACGGATAGGAAGTCTGCCGGATAACAACGAATTGGCCGTCCATTCGACGATAAAATATTTTAAGCGAGAATGTGCAAAAGGGTTAAGGAGGTAATCTGGTTTTGAACTTTCAGAAAATCAACTTTTTTCTTGCATTTTCTTGAAGTGTAAGTTTTGTAGAACGTGTGTGCGAGAGGATTTGTTTGAATTCGCAAAATGAATTTAGATGTAAGCGTTTGAAGGGTTTTGAAGGATCTTTAAACGCGTGTAAATTTCATTTTTCGAAACGATTTACACGATATCTCAGGTTCTAGTTTATCAATTGACTTGAAGTTTGTAGAGAATCTTCAGCACACGTCCTATTATCCCAAGGACAAAAATTTTTAACTTCCGTCGTTTGTTTCTTATTTTTTTAACACGCTAAATCCGGCAAAATACGAAAAAAAGTCGATAATCTAAATTCAAAATGCTGCCATTTTGTAAATAATCGATATTTTTATTTTATCATCGTTCAGACCATAGCTAGATCTATACTGATTAACATTCTTCCTCGTTTTTTTATTTTAAAAGCCCCGGAAACATGTAAACAATCAACACACTTTTCGCAAAGCACACTCTATAAAACAGACTATAACTCCTGTAATTTTTATTATTTTCACTTCAACCAAATACACGATATGCCCATAAACGTATGTGCAAAACCCTACTGCAAAAAGTTGAACGGTTCTCCCGAGAAAAAATCCTAAAGATTGCTCAAAAATGGCACTCGAAACTAGAATACCAACGCTGAAAATTCATTGGTCCAGATACAATGTTGAAAGAAACGATTCATCGATGAAAAGGCCCAAGTATCGAACACACCGATCACATCCACCAGATTCTATCCATCACCGTGTAAGCGTCTTTAACGGTGTAACTTCTGGCGGGCTATTATCAAACCGTATTAACTCGAACGCGCGTTTCGATGCGTTAACGAACCTGATTCCAATGGCCTTTGCCCTAGCGCGCGCGTATCTCCCGAGATTTGCATCATCATTGCGTCATTAGCGCGTATTCGTCGGGACGTCGAGGTGTACAGTCGGTGGAACGTTCGATAATTGTATCGACGCTATCAGAGACATTCTCGCGGGTTCTCTGTTCTATCTCTGGCAGCTGCCTGCCGTGTTCCAGCGAGACAATGGAATATGGAATCTCACGGTTGGCGAGAGCCAACGGGCACCGTTTTGCCCGGAAAACTCGTAGGAAGAAGAGACTTGGCAAAGTTTATAGGAAAAATCGGGACGTGGAGAAAAAGGAAGGAGAAGAAGACAGCTGAGATAGGAAAGAAAATGGCGAGGTATAGGCTCGACTTTGGAGGGTGGGACGCAGTCGATGGAAGAAAAGAGAGGAGAAACGGAGGTGGAGGAGAGAAAATTCGTGGATGAAACACAGTTCACCGAACACCGTTTGTTCTTTCCGGGTCGCTGGACCGTGCAATCTTTTCACAAATCCAGGTTACTGCGGAACTACGGACTCGTCCTGTCGGTCGGTTGGTCAACCTTCTGTCGTTGTCAACAAGTATTTCGTTCCGGCGACGCGCGAGGTATTTCCGGAGATTCATGAATCTCTGGATACTCACCCGGAGAATATTCCCGCGATATCTCGACGCGTTGCTGTGATTCCGTTACGTTTTTATCGGTGCACTACGGTTGCTTCTTTTTGTGGTCCGTCACGCGGCGATTCATCCAGAAACGCTCGAAAGTTATTGGTATTTTTATTGCGAGAAGTCGAGACGGCTGCTGCTTATACGAATGTTGGTTCTAAAAGGGCGGTAAAGTAAATCCGTTTAGCGTGTTTATGTGGGAGAATTGGCTATGTAAGGTGGGAGTTATTAAATAAGGTGGTATTTTAGTTTTGCGAACTACACGGTCGGAGGGTTTTATGTCACATCGTTGTGAGTGGCTAATTTTTCGAAGCTGAGATAGTAATGCTATAAAGTACCATTGTACGTGATTGCTATTGATATCGGAGCGATTATGGTTCTCTGCAAAGAGAAAATTTCGTTGCTCTTTAACCCTTTGCACTCGAAGATCTTTTTGCTATAGGAAAACTAACGTAGAAATAAATTATACTATTTCACTTCAACACTCGATGTATTTTCTATTTTACTCAGGTTGGCAAATTTACGGAGGCCCGTAGATCTGCTCTCTGTCTTGATTAATTATTCACCATGTGACAGTTATTTAACGTCACTTCTCAGTCGCCACTCGATTGCAAAGGGTTAAATTAATTTAGATGCGTTTAAAAATTATTTTAAAAGCATGGTTACAAACAATACAGAATTTTACTTTTCAGTACATAAAACGTTGCGATTTAAATCCCTTCAATTCTGGATAGCAGATTAAAAAATGTCAAATAAAATATTCGTTTGCAAATAAGTAAATTTCTCTCTGGGATTTTCAAAATTATTTTGCACCAAAATTCTCTGTACCATAATTGCACGGCAGTTAAGTAGGTAACAGCATTACAAAATTTTACTTTTTAGTACATGAAACGTTGCGATTTAAATCCCTTCGATTCTCGACAGCAGATTAAAAAATGTCAAATAACAGATTCATTAGCGAATAATTAAATTTCATTCGGTGACATTTTAAGTTGATACGGAGACTACAAGTGTCACATACTTAAGGCGACACATTTCCGTCTGCGAGCCGGAATAATAATATCATCGATCGGTCGTCAGATGGACTCGGTGCCATCGATCCTAATGAAGTCCTGGCGAATATTACGTCAGTTGCCGGAATCCACGGTGCTTAATGTGATCGAACCCGCTTCGACTCTAGTTAGTTACGTAAACTCTCTGGAACTAGCGAATCGAGGCTGCGTCTATTCATTGTCCGTCTTACAGATATGCCTTAGGTTTCTCTCGCACTAGATCAACGGACCCTGTAGACCGAGCGGTAGATTAGTCTACGTCCGCCGTGCATACGCGCCGCCACCGTTACGGTCATTAATTTCATTAATTAAGGCGAGCCTGTCCTTCGTTCGCAACGATGCGCTGACTGCTTGCAAATTCGACGAAGATTTTATTGCGGGATCGGTCAAGCGAGAACTATCGCCTCGTATTTGGGTCGAATTTATTGGCTGCAATGACGTTAATTAAGCGGAGTTGTGCAATCTCGTTGCGACAAATAAGTATATTTATACACAGTGTGTGAAATAATAGAGATACCGCGATTCAACGATCTAACGAGAAACGTTCACCTAAATCTTTTTGTACGTATCTTTTCACACTTGGATTTTCACACAGAACCCTGTACCATCGTGCTCACGATTAATCAATCAGTTGCCATTCAAAACAATTCGATAATCCGTAATTGATGTTCCGTAAACTTCGATTTATCGCCGAAATTCGCGACAGCACGAACGGTTAAATCCCCCTGCGATCTTTTTTGGAAAATAAGAAAATTTGAGGAAGGGTGAAATTCCATTGACAAACGGAAAACGAAGAAAGATTTCCTACGCCGGAACGTGGTATTTGTCGGAGAATTCTCGTTTTACAAGTTTATATAGTAAATAAAAGTTTACACCGATCTTCCGTGTAATATTCGCCGGTAGTTTTTTTTGCTTTTCCTCCGTCCACTTTTCATCCCCGCTCATTTTTTATTCCTTTCGTTGTTTTTTGTTTTGCTCAATCCTGTACACCCAGGGTTCTCAATGGCGTGCACATATTGACGTTATTGCGCAAACAGTACAGCTGCACCGGGTCCGATGAATATATTGTTGATTCCGCGACAATTTATGCGACCGTGCGGCCCGACCACATTTCAATCACGAATTATTCAGCTCCGGCTGACAAGCACTCCATCAAAGTGCATTCATATAAATAATTACATCGGCCGGCATTATTAAATCATTAATTTCAATTCCGTTCGGCCACGCAGGCAACAACCTATTAGTTATCGTTCGTCGAGCGGGCCAACGATGAAATTCCGACAATTCGTCATAATCTCGCGCAAATGTTGCGCCGACGAGATGTTATCGCGTTGCTGGACACACCGTGTTGTAGCTTTCAATTTCCTTCCCGTTGTCTTCCATTGTTACCGGTTGTTGAACAATTTTACGGAAGCGAGATATTGCATGAATTTATTTGCATCTTAGATTCGACGATTAGAAATGTTTATATCGAAGATGTGAAATGTTCGGTGTACTATTTTTACGGTGTTACGATAGAGAGATGTAGTACTGTATTGATTTTTAATTACGATATACCACGTGCCCCGTCGATCATTCGTCATTTAGTTGCTTTTTGCTGTTCGACAGGACCCTCCTGTTCGATTTGAATATTTATAGCGATTCAACAAAAGCATCGCGCTGTACATATAAATATTCATACCATTCAAAGAACACTGTTACTATGCTTCGTCTGCTTGTCATGTCCATATTCGTGCAAAACTTGGGACAAATTCGGTGAAACATTTTTCGGGAGACATGAAACTTTAGTAGAAAAAGAATAGGAAGGAACGAGAGTTTGCAAAATGACGGAATATTTGCAATTACGATTCCATTATTGCACCATACACTAATATTGTATAAGGGACATCTAGGGATTCTTGGGGTACCGGGAAAATATACAGAGACCTTGGGTGTTCCAGAGATATCAGAGACATCTAGGGATTCTTGGGGTACCAGGAAAATATACAGAGACTGGGTGTTCCAGAGATATCAGGGCTTTAGTAGAAAAAGAATAGGAAGGAACGAGAGTTTGCAAAATGACGGAATATTTGCAATTACGATTCCGTTATTGCATCATACACTAATATTGTATCAGGGACATCTAGGGATTCTTGGGGTACCGGGAAAATATACAGAGACTTTGAGTGTTCCAGAGATATCAGAGACATCTAGGGATTCTTGAGGTACCAGGAAAATATACAGAGACTTTGGGTGTTCCAGAGATATCAGGGGCATCTAGGGATTCTTGGGGTACCAGGAAAATATACAGAGACTGGGTGTTCCAGAGATATCAGGGGCATCTAGGGATTCTTGGGGTACCGGAAAAATATTCAGAGACTCTGGGGGTTCCAGAGGTATCAGGGACATCTAGGGATTCCTGGGGTACCGTGGCTATCTGGGATATCCAGGAGTTTTGGGGGTTCCAGAGGTATCAGGGTCATCTAGGGACTCTAGGGGTACTAGAGGTATTGGGGATATTCAGGGACTTTGGGGATCCCAGAGATATCAAACGCCTCTAGGTATTCTAAGTGTACCAACAGTATCAGAGGAATCATTACGCTACTATATCATTAACAACAACAAGAAAACTGTAAACTCTACTTATACGAATCTTCTCTACTAAACATTTTACGTTACGTCCAACGATTTACCGCGTTTCCAATCAGCGAGCATTCTAACCCTTTCCCCTTGATGACTCTGTACAGTTCGAAGCCCGCGGGACTTATGCGATTTCGAGGCTTGTGCCACGTCGTGTGGCACGCGGGAGCAAATTCGCATATTCGATACGCGATTATACACGAGCACGAGTCTGGAGGACGCGCATGGACCAACGAGGAGATGAATGGCCGGTTATTTGCAGCGTGCCTAGCGGAGGCGTCGGCCGACGATGCGGCTGCGCATGCCGTGTAATTAAATATTTGCACTGCCATCGCCGATCGCGCCTCTTGATACCCGAATTGATAGTGTTCCGTTTTATACAACGCTTACGCGATGCGCCCGCGTGCCTGTCGGGGGTGTCGATGAACACAGGATAGTAGGATCACCGTGTACCCTTTTGCAGAACCAGCCGCGCTACAAATCACCGGATTTGCGTTTGTTTTTTTGCCTGATTTTTTCCCTCCTCGTTTTCCTCCGTTTTTTTTTCTTTTTTTTTTTTAGTTTTGTTTTAAACACATATCGGTACGATCGATTTTCACGTGACACAACTCTCGAGACCTTTCGGTACTCAACGTATTTCCTCGCAAAACGACCGAGAATTTTTTGGTCGACGAATTGATGGAACTGCCATCAACGAAAGATGATTTGGTTTTCAATGCCAGGCTCTATATCGATTTTTACATATAGTTCTCCGGTTAGAAATTTATCTTTCGAAATATCCCGTCGATGGAATTAGTTTTCATTGGAGAATCGTTACAATTCTGTAGTATCGCGAAAAAGTTGTAAAAGTGAAAGTGTGGATGGACAGGTAAATTACCATTTATTCTTCACACGTAATTGCCAGATATTTTTAAACGATCCTCCATTGTCGATATTCCAAATCGTGCAGTTGAACAGCGATGAAAGCACGACGAGTAATCTCGTTAGAACGCAAGAACGCGTTGTTTTTCCAGCGTAGATTCGGCGAACATCACCGGCGCGCACAAAGCCCAATTTGTCTTTGAAAGTCGACGCTTCGCGGGTTCGCTTTCACTGGCGGGAATTTCGCGGGTACCGCGTTACAACGGGTTACGTATTCATCGTGGTGCTCGATAGAAGCGCGCGGGCGGGCACGCGCAAGTTTCAATTTTATCTAATTATGCAGAACGCGCGATCCTTGCCTGTCCGTTTCAATACGAGCGCGCATTAATTGCAATATTCAAGGTAATTTCCGTGGAGCGGAGAGGCGACATGGTTTTTCGTCGCTTTCACCAAAGGTGGAAGCCGTAGGAGGTCGATCGTAAGCGTCGAATATATATTTAACGGTGCAGAAAAGCTTCTTTGCTTTTCGTTTGACACCTTTCGTCGCTCGCGAGAACTGGGACGCATAAACAAAAAGACCGAGAAAAAGAGGAGCCCACGGTACACAGACTTAACGTCCTTTCTCGGCGAGTTTAAATAATTTACTGTCGAAGCAAAGCCGGGATTTCCGACGGTCGGGAATATTCTGCAGAGTGTTGTAGGGCTCGCTCGTTTCCTCTGGAAATACGGAACGACTCCATCTCTCTCTCTCTCTTGCTCCTTCGACTCGGCTGTTTTATTGTTCGCTCGAGAGGAAAACACACCGCGGCGCGGCCCGTTGTTATCGAGGAAAGTGTATGTAAATTGGGCCGCGCGGCGGAAGGATCGAAGGAATTGAAACGTGCAATTAAGGATTTCTCTCTCGATACGTGCCGCGCGCCGGTAACGACGATTGTTTTTGCAAAATACCAAGCCACAGGGTTGTTACTCGCGTTACCCTCCGACCCGATCCTCCGTCGCCGTCATAAATACACGCTCTCCTGGGGAAGTGGACGTAATTAAAGTCAATTTCGCGATGTCATGTATCGGAATTGCCTTCGTTATGGATGCTTTGAGAACCGGCCAAAGTTTTCCAACAGTTCTCGTCACGAAATTTGATTATTTTATCACGTGAGGGAATAGGTTCGCTCTAATTTCGGCTGTTGTTTTGCTGAGTGAATTTCTCGTGGATTTAACGCGGGCGTGATATGAAACAGGTCGTTCATTTTTGAAATTTTTAGCTGGTAATGATAGAATTCATTTCGTTAATTGAAATTAACACTGGAACTATCAGCCGGGTCAAAATGACTCGTTAGCGACGTTCTAAAGAGAATTTTTATGTAAGTAAAACGTGACTGGAAAATTATCATATTAAAACTAAAAATTTTTTATTTTAAATGATCTAAAATTAAAAATTATCATATCGGTACAAATAGAAGCACACTTGTAGAAAATAAATTCGGAAAATTGCAAACGATAATACTTATCAGCATCGAACAATCATTTTTTTGTTTTTTAAAGTGCTAAAATTGCATTTACAATATTATGTCGCTTCCAGTTTACATTCATTTCGTGTAACTCAATGTACATGTTACAATTTCATTTACGTTTCTTATTAATCATTTTCGACAAATTTGACTGTAAGCTCCGATTGTGACAAAACGACTAATCAACGCTGAATTTTGTTTGGAGCGAGAAAAATTCTGCGCTGTTTTACACGAGCTTTTTCAGCGACGCTCAAAGTGTCGACGCGCCTCAGACGAGACGAATCGATAATGAACCCCGTTCTGCTTCATCGACGTCCGGAAACCCTCGCATTCCATATGATTACGTATTATAAAAACGATCAATCGCTCGTGAAAATTCGTGAAAGGTCCCGCTCCGGACCGTTTCCATAGTGGCGATCGCGTTGCCCCTTTTGTCTGAAATCGCCGCTTGAAATGTTGGACGGTGAGCAGATCCGAATGGAAAAGGGGGAAGCGTTTGTCTTTCACTCCTTCTTTCTCTTTGATAATTCATCCATCAGCTGATCCCACTGGACGTTATCCTTGCTGGAAATGAGTCGGTGAAAGAATGCTCGGGAAATGAGCTGTTCGCGAATTAAGCGTTGCACGATGCAAGAAAATTTCTTGGAATTTCTTTGGAAAATTTCTTGGAACCTCGAAAAATAATGTCAATTAAATCTATCGACTTACATGATTAAATGGTTACTCTGACGTAAGTCTTCTTCATATTAGCTAGATCTAATCATTCCACTTAATAAAATTCGCGTTTTCGGGCAGATTGCTTGTTCAGAATTGCCCGGCCCAACTTTCAAACCTCCCGCGTCTCGCTATGATTAATCTCCATCAGGCCGTATGTTAGTCTCTGTCATCCGCCGCCTGCTAAGTTGGTGATTTAAAATCGCGCGATAATCCGTCAGGGGTGAAATACACGTGAACTCGCGTCACGATTGCCCCTCCGCATCCTCCGCTCAGCAAATTATCCACTCCGTTTTTCGGTCGTACGACTTTCCAACAAAAAAAAAAAAAAAAAAAAAAAAATAACACACATACATATGTACATACTGCTGAATGAGAGAGTGTACTGGATGATGCTGAAACATTTGTTTGTATCGAAGTCAAGCTCATAATGCAGAATATGGAACAGCGTGCAGAGATGTTGAATGTATAAAAACAAGAGATTATCCGTGTACGAATGTTGCAAGCTGAATAAAACTTAGAATTTCTGAACAATCCTATCCGTTGTTGGCTTCCATCCAGGTCGCGAAGCCGAATAAATACTCGAATTCTCAAAAGAACAACAAATACACCGTCCGACAGAGGCCATAAAATTCGTCGAAATTGGCTCGAACCTATCAAAACGAGATACTTCTAATTGCTCCGACCGATGTGAAGATTCGTCGAGCGTGTCACAAATTAAGAAATTTCGAATGAATCGAGTACATCGACCGAAAGGTCGAAGACTTTTGGTACGGCGGTGCTAAAAAGGGGGCGAATTTTCGGGGGTTGCCGATTGTAAGTTAATTCCCGTTTGTTCTGTAGCGCAGCTGTTCCACTGGCGGCCAAGCAATTACCAAGGAAAAGAGCTTTATCGTGAAAATAGCTGTGTTCGATAATCCGGCTGCGGGCGAGGCCGAATTATTACGTAGCCAGCCGCGTAAACGGCCAAGTCCCCGGGCATCGTGCGCGGGCCCTCGTTAATAGGCGACCACTTCCATTTCGAGACTCTACTAATTAATAGGGATTATAATTGCCAATTAAGTGCGTCCGAACGAGGATACGCGGAACGATGCGTGCTCTCGTGGCCACGAGATTCGGCTCGGGGCTGTGTGAGAACGACTCGAAAGAAAATGGGGAACTGTAGGTTCGCTTGTGTGCTCCTCAGACTCGTTATTTCGACGATTAACGGGGGGGAAGTTGATTGGTTTATGGGACGAGTGGGTGGCAGGGACTGTTCACGTCTTATCGATGGGGTTGAAGAATTGATTGCTCGTTTTTAATAGGAGGGTTTCGGCTAAAAATAACGGAACTTTGGGTGGAAGTGAAGAAACACGTTGGTGACATAATAGGACGTGCGGTTACCATCGGAGGTTTAACCAGCGTTGAAAGGTCATTTATTTCGAGATTTGCCGTGGCTTTTGTAATGCGATTTTCCCTACCTCTGCGATTTTTTTAAACGGAACTCGTTTCCATTTTTAGCGAAGTGTAGGTACCTTTATTTCCTATTATGCTCGCTTCACCTGGCTTTGTGCCACTGATTTCCTGAAACTGAAGAGCTCGCTGAAAGAACGCAATTTTTAAACAATTCTCGAGACAAAGGAAGATTCGCTGGTTGATCTGGAAGCTGTTTCTGAAAGTGCATGGCGAAGAGTGTTTCCCGAAGTGCAAAAAGCGTCGATTAAAAAGGAGATCATTTTAATTTAGAATAATTTTCCTGAACAAAGAACAAACCATAGTCTGAGTATTTTTTAGCCAATGATTTCAATGTGCATACACACCAATTCTTACATATTCGCGTATATAAATTTCACGCAACGAGCGGCAAGCAAAGAATTCCGTCGTTCACTTTAAAATATTATTCACGTTCTTGTTGAATTTATTCATTTTTTGTTTTTAATTGAAAATGTAAATTTCTGCAAGCTTCCGAGGAAACGAAGTGGTCCTAATTAGGTCAAACTCTGATTGATCATGTTCCTAATACACGTTGCATTCATGAATAAACCAACGAATATCGACGATGTTGTAACTATTAGAAGCAAAAATGGCATTCGTGTGAGAAAGAAGTCGCGTTGTAGTGGTATTTCGCGGAGTCATGCTGAAAATACACCTGCTGCCGTTGAAGCTTATTATTTACGCGATCATAATTGCTGTTTACATTACCTGATTACGGGATGAATTATTTAATAACTTACACTCGCTCGTATTTTATTTGATAAAATGCTAAAGGCATCTTTTTTTTGTCATTCTTGTATTTCCTTCAGTTGCAACCTGTTTCAATCCTGTAATTAAGATATTCCCGCGTTCGTTTGAACGAAAGTAGCAACACAGTGGAAATTACTTAGGAATGCACGCATGTTGAACGATTTTTTGAATTGTTCATTAATCCGATATGTGATCGACTCTGTCGTTGAAACAATACGCACATTCGTGAATCAAGCATAACCGGAAATAGAAGGAGCGAAGTCTCGTTTAGGGTTACGAGGGAAGTTTAAATAGATCACGTTAAAGGTACCTATGTAACAGATGTCTAGTTACTAATGAATTCCACAGAGTCACGTTTATGTTATAGCCCGTGTTATATCGCTCGAGCATTGTTAATTAATACCTGAACTTGTAACGTTTCCAAGTTAGATATGGTACTTACAGAATTATTGGGATACGTGAGTTGAATCTAACTGTCTATAAATTCCGTCCATTCGTATTCCAGTTGCGTTATTCGAATATTCAACAACATCGTTCGTCGAATATTCCAAGGAACGCTCCGCTGTTCCCCTAGAAAACACACTAAAACTCACCACTCGTGGCTCTCAGCGCTTACAAACAAATTTCCTCCCGCCTCTGATAGAGCCAACGTTTTAGCACGGTATATCGTTTACACGAAATTGGATGTCAGCGTCAAAAGTTGCACGCGATATTTTCACACGACACCTAATATTTCTCTTCCACTAACAAAGAAAAAAAAACGAAGCACTGCTTGAGTAGTCAGCTTGCGTTATTCCCCGGCGAATTTCGTAGCATGGCTAGTCGCTCGATCAACGTAGCCTGCATCAAGAGCAGCAACCCGGTTCGTTCGTCCGTTTTTCATTTCCCGAGTTTCTCGACGATGCGTCATAATCGCCGAGCTCGTACGAGCGGCACGCCGCGTCTCGCGAGCGGAATTTTCACGGTAAATTAAGCGACTGGTTGCGGGGCCAGGCTCCCCTGTCACGATTCGTTCACGAGTGAGGGTGAGAGAGAGGGGGAGAGATGGTTCCTCGTCGATTCCGCGGCTAGGCGAGCTAAGTAGATCAACGTTTGATGCACGATGCCAAAGAGAGATAACTCGACAGCGTATTGACGTCGATTGGTAGCATCAATCACGCGGCGTGTTCAACACACGTGTATCAATCACCGGCGCGACGCTATCGGGCGGTCGCGATATCCGCGCGCCGCCGTTCGACGTCGACGGCGCGAGCTTTTTTGTCGGCGAAAAACCCTATCAATCGGAGATAAGAAAGGGGACTACCCCGTGGTGATCCTCCCCCGGTGCAAAAATAGAATATATCCCCTAGCTCTCGTTTGGTGATCGTTGATCGCCGTGTGTACGCGGAATATGATATCTTGTTCTACGACGGTGCAATCTGTTGCGAGCGACTCGGATGGGCGGAGGGTGGGAATAGAATGTGGCGAATATTGAGTGGCTTCGGGGGCGGAGTGGATATTTTCTTTTTGCGAGTAATGGGTGGGGATTGGGGGATTGATTTTTCTGTTCGACGAGAATTATGCTAATGTTTGGGGATGGGTGAATGAAATCTGTCGGCGTTTCTGTGGAGTGATAAAAGGAACTGATTGCGAGTGGATGAGTTTTTTAAATTAAGTAGAAGTCTTCAGAAGTCATCGGACAGTCATCTTGAAATTTTGAAGAATTACCTTGTCATTTTTAATCATTTTCGAGGGAACTGAAATATTGACAATTCTTATATGCACGTTTGCAATATTTACGTCTCGATTGAGGAAAGTTTCGAGGAAAATGGCGGGTGAAATCTACGAATAAAATTGAATGTGAAAATTTAGAAGAAATTTTGGAAGAAAATCGTGAGGGAAATTTTCGAACGGGAATCGAGAGACTTCGGTCCCAGGTACACAGATGCTTCTGTATCAGTTACGCTTACCGGCAGGAAATAAGATAAAAAATTCGCAAGCTGAACCAGCCAGGCTGTTCGTTCGAGGGTAGCGCGCTAAAAGGGGAGAGAAAGAGATATAGGAAACGGGGGTGACAGAGATAAGGGTTCGCAAGGGTTACGACCTTGGGGGAGGAAGTCGAGTAGGATTAAAAGGTGCGCGCGCGCGCCCGATTCGGCGACTGCGTAGACGGCGAGGACGGTGGAAAATGCTCGTGTTGAAAGGGTGAATGGCGTTTCGGGTGGGAAAAACTCGAGATTTACCGATTT
>NW_017101109.1:209541-219494 GCF_001263275.1 Habropoda laboriosa
TATTAAAGTGGCATTCTTCGCGTTCCATTCGAGCATTGTCGTTCTGAGAAGTTTCCTATTTACTGTTTTAAACATTCTGTGCTGTGGTAAAGATACGAATTTTGACAGAATCTTAAAACGAAGGTAGAAAGTCACGTAAAAATGAGAATAATGTTAAATTCTCGTCGCTTGAGCCTTCGGTACAGGAGTATTCTACGATATTTTCAAAAAGTATTGACATAAAAAGTCAATTTTCAATTCTATCGTAATTACACGATCACTAAAACAAACTTCGTACATCCCTCCAAAAACGAAACTTCCAGACCACATCCCCTACTTTCACCAAATTTGCACATTATTCCAAAAACGAAAAACCGAAAATCCCAAAACTTCACCTTCCATTTCTCCCGAAAACCGTTCCTCAGGCAATAGGCGACCGCTTTCCACCATCTCGAACTCTTACCCAACGCTACACACTAACAGAGAATCCAGCGTCGGTCCGACGTTCGCAAGCCAGCCGGAAGCGCAACGTGGCTGAAGTCGCGAAGATAGTGGGACTGGAAGCGCATGGGATGGGAAACAGCAGAGGTCAGAAGTTGCGGGTGGAAAGTTGGTCGTTATCGTCGTAGCTTTTCACGGGGAGGAAATGGGGGCCGATTAAGCCTCGCCATTTTCCAATTAACGCCTTAATTAAATCCTCCCGCCACTGGCGTCGACGACGCGCCGCTGCTTTCGCCTTCGCCTTCGTCCTCGTCGTCGTCTGCGTCTGCGAGCTGGCGAAAAGAGACGCGCGCTTAAAATTGGCACGACGCGACGCGACTCGTAGCCGCAGCCCCGATTGCGCTACGTTTCGCCGGCTGATCCGTAATTGCGTTCTTGCGCGGCGAAATTGCCGACCTCTCGTCTTTCCGCCTCGCCCTTTTCGTCTACCAGCGCTCGACGAGCCGCACAACGTCTCTCGTCCGCTGACGCTGCTGCTACCTTTCAGGCCACGATCGACCGATGATCGTCGTTTAACGTTCGATCGTTCGCCGTAGGTGTGTTAGGAAATCGATGGCTGATTGCGACGAGGTGTTTGATGATTGAGCGTTTAATTTTATGGCCGAGGATGGGCGCGGGTTTTGTTCCAGAGAATTGCGTGGTAGGTTACGCTCGAGGTCTGAAGGAAGTTAGGTCACGTGTGTAATATACGTAATCTGGATAATTTAGATTGTAAACGACGTTGAGAGGAAAGACACTTATAGTGTAGCTGCGTTTTAAATTGATCGCTGAAAATGTCACAGGTGGAAGAGATATAACGAGGTCGTTTGTTGAAGTATGAAGTAGCGATATCAATTGATACTCGGTGACTGAATCAAAGTTAAAGCGTATTTTATATAGTCTTGACTGAGGTTTCGGGCACTTATCGTCTCAGGTTTCTGTCGATTCGCCTGTCTACATGCTCGAACGCGTATTACAAAATTTGACGTCTGACTGATTTCAGAACCTTAGACCTTCCACTGACTATACCAAATAAATCGAACACGAGTCAAAGACATAAAGTAGATGTACATATCATTCCACGAAAGAAACTTGGACGTCCATCCAAAAGCAGTATATCTTACACGACCGCCTCTCGAGATCTCGATTTTCGATTTCTCCGCGCGATTCTCTCGCCGGAACACGATTTTTCCCTGGGAATTTTTTTGTCGCACTCCAGATCTTCCGGTATCTTTTTACAAGACTTGGAGCACCACCTCGTACGAGGTTCGATGTAAATTCAAACAGAGCCGGCTTTGAATATTCAAGCGACCCAGTTAATCGCGCCCGCCTTCTTTCGCGCAAAGGAGCTATCATTACCAAAAGCTGGTCGATCGTTTTTAACGGCAAGTGGTGTAACCTGAAATCGTTGTTAACTCGATCGTGGCTATCGATTCTGGTCTGAGAAGAGACGTTGTTGTGAGAAGAGGTGGAAGAGGAAGGTGAGCGCGCGTTTACCGGCGAAGAGCCATGAATTTCAAATGCACGTTCCACCGTGTAACCGTAGTCGAAGCATCGGTATCCGTTTCTCTGGTTATCGATCTCACGACATCGAAGCCAAGGAGGCGGGCGTCATCGTCGTCAAATGACAGCTCTCGACTCGTTTCGCGACTCCCCATCCTCTCCGTCCGGAATCGTTGACTCTTAACTTATAGCTTACTACCTCTTGTCTCTGCTGTTTGAACGTTTTGCGGGCATTTTGGTTCGCCAATTGTCCATTCGTAGAAACTTCGTGGATCCATAGGACGTTACGTCGATCTGTATATCAACATAAACTGAAAATTTTGGGAATTAATTTTTTCGAAACTATCGTTAATACAACTTACACGGATATTCTCGAGTTTTGTGTAGAAATATTAGCAAACATTGAAAATTTGGAGAACCAATTTTTTCCTACTTTTCTAAATTAAATACAATTCTTCAACTTCCATCATTAACCCTTTAATCTGTAATAACGTGTCAGACACGTGAAGGAGATTTTGGTCAAGATGTGAGAAAAATAGTTACATTAGTAAGGAAAATGAATTGTAATCTTAACTTTCGTTTTAATTTGTAAGACTGGGGATTACTAAATGGAATTAATACGTGACAGATTAGCTTTTGGTGTCTGGCACAGTAGTAAAAAAGAAAATGGCTGACACTTAGATGCACAGTCAGAAAAGAAATCATAGGTTAAGGGGTTAGTATAACTTACCCAGATGTTCTGAAAAGTTTATTTCAAAATATGAATAAACATGGAAAATTTGGAGAACCAATTTGTTTCTACTTTTCTGACTAGATGCAATCCTTCAAATTGCTCGCTAATCGTTTCATTCACCCGACGCATCGTAATTTGCGTGCCGCAACACTGACGAAGAGTGGAGACGTCGAAGAATCGAAAGGTGCTTGAAAACCTGCCAGATGCATGGACAAAGCGCGCGCGTCTCGACTGAATAATTAAGCTTCAACTCCCTGGCTACGAGTTAGCTTTCCGTCTTTCTCATAAACGACGGTACCGCGTGTCTTCCAGGCAACCTCTCCTTCTTTTTGTTTTTTTTTTTCGTTTCCGCGTTGCCTTTCCCTAACAACGTCGATTGATGGTCCTCGATAATGCACGAGGAGAAAATCAGATAACTGGTGCCGTGACTGCGGTTCTTCATAATGCAACCCGGCAATGTGGAGCACGTCGAATGCTAACCAGGATGGATGATCTAGCAGGCTGGTTTATTTATCAGCCGGAAAACGATCTCGAATAGATAGCCTGGGCAAGAATGAAGAAAAATACGCGGAACGTACACGGCTATGGAACCGACAGAGTGTGCTCTTTTCTAGTGCGCGGGGTTTACTACCTGCACTTTTCGTGATGGAGCCTCTTTCAGACGATTGACCCGTTAGGGAAAAATACTGGTGACGATGATGCCGCACGATAGGAGACCTGACATTATCACCGTGGATCAGAGTGAATCGTAATTTTCGAAAGATCAGCGCAGCGGATGTGTGGGTCCCCTTCTATTCGTGGGAAAATCGATACCGGTTGCTCCACTTGCTCAATTGTCCACGTTCGATTTTAATTCGTCTCACCTTGAAACTTGTAGAAACGACTATTGCACATATTTTTAATTATGTATAAGATAGAAAATTCTTGAGTAAAAATTAAACGCGATATTTCCATTTTTTCTCTTATCGCTCTAATGGCAACTAGGTCGTCGTGACATGCGTAGATAAAAAAATTTGTAAGATTATTCAAAGCGACGGTTGTATAATTTTTTCCACGGTCGTAAAATGCTTACTTGCTGGATATTCGACGAGAGGCGTGCGTTCGATGGCAGTATTAGAAAGTCCTTTGAATGTGATTAATAAAGGAGTGGAATATTTAATAGGTACCCGAGGTTCGATGCTTGTACGTGTACTTCACACCTGATATTTATCGGCGGTTGTGTGCTCGTAAAGCGTTTATTAATTAATTCAGTGTCACCGTTGCATTTTAACGCGTGGCTAATTTCAATGCGCGTTTGCGAGAAAAATCGCGCCTTTATCGAGGCGGCAGGCGAATAAAGATATCGAGACGCTTGTGTAAACCGGTCTGCTCGAAATACCTCCACGGTGTTCGTCTAACAAAGTGACAAAACCAGTTATCCCACTTACCTTTTCCGCGTAATTGTAGTTGTTCCGCTAACTGAAGCGACCAATTTCCGATTAATGTCTCAATTCCCGAATACCGCCTTGCGAAACGTATCCCATGCATTATGCCGATCGTGAAAATCTCTGCCGTGCAATAAAATGCTAATGAGAGACGGCCGCCGCGCTCATTAATACCGAAGGTATCGTAATTCTTGCTGAAATTTGAGCTGTGAACGTTAATGACGTATTACGAGTAAGTTATGCGAGATTCCGCGATAGACGACGGTTCGGTGATATAACGAAGATTGATACGAGAATATTAGAATCGTCCGATATTTACGATACGCTCTTTTCTGTTACAGGTAAGCTGAGAATCCTACATTTCCCTGTTGACGTTCCTAAGATCATTTTTACGTAAGTATGTATCCTAGAACATCTCTACCTAAATTCTTCAGAATTATAACGTAGCAAAACACGTTCCATTCGATTCTCAGCTTGATCGCGAGAACCGTCGAAAGCAAAGTAGAATGAATTCTTGAAAGGAGACCTTCTCGAAGGTGCGATATCTTCAGATTCAACAAATGCTACCTTCTACCTTTACGCATCTGCTTTCCATTTTCACTTCAACAACCCAATACCCCTCGCGGTCCTCTTATTCAAATGGCGGTATCAAAAACAAGGATATCCCGCGTGAAACTCCTCCCTCGGCCGCATAAACCGGCGGCTTTAACGGGGCAAGGGGAGGAGAAATCGGAACGAGCACGTAGAACAGAGAATTTACTGTTCCCGTGGAGGAAGGCTCGGGCGCGAGAGAAGAGGAAGACGATCGCCCGTGGCCACGTTCGACAATGGTCGCCGGAGTGTATACCGGTCAGACCGGCTCTCTCAGCCGCTTACGGGAGGTCTGGATGCGCGAGCAGGGTACACTAGCCTCCTCTTGTTCCTCCTTTTATTTCCCCCGTCGTCGTAGCCGTCGGCTGCTCGGTTCGCCGGTGCTCTTCTCCACGGGGAAGCAGAACAAAGAGAAAACGGGTGCTGGTGGCCTGCCTTTAAGCTCGCCCTCCCGCGCGTCGTCAGCACCACGGGAAAAAGATCGGATCGAAGCCTGTAAACGTCTAATCGCGGAATTCCTCTCGCAGCGGCAATTCCATCCGGCAGCTCCTGTGAGAGCGTTCGATTGCAAAAGTAGGACACTGTGTTCTACATCTATATCTCGGAGAGAACGAGAGAGAGAGGGGGGAGAGCCAGCGGGAATTATCGGGACGAACGCGGTCCCCCGAGTGCCGCTCGTTCCGGACGCTTTTAAACTGGACGAAGATTTGGCGAAGTGCTAAATTGACCGGGATCGCGGTCGAGTCTTGAACTTCAACGCGATTTTCACGTCCTCCGACGCCAGTTATCTTCAACCTTTCTTCACACGGGATGTAGTCGAGGGTGGGTTTTTAGGTGCGATGTTGGAGGTTGTAACAGTGGTCGAGTCGTTGGGTTGGATGTGTAGGTAGTTTGGAGTACTTGGATGGGTTATTTGATAAATTAGGTGTTTCTTTTTACTACGCTACTGTACTTTTCTTCGTGTATTCGCCTTCAACTAGTTTAATTTAGTCAGAAATATTGATAGATTCGGACTCCTTTGTCGAGTGTGATACGGCGTCAGTTTTATTCACAGGAATGAATGAAGCAATATTTAAATTGCCAGTTTAAATACGTATTGTATTTTGCAATATTTTTTTTACCAGGATGAGCAATAAGCACACGTATGTATGACCCTTAATGCTATTTTCAATGTAATTAGTAAAAAAAATTGTTTAAATCGGTTCCTATCAACCAAATGTCTTTTGAAGTGCATTTCGAATAAAATTCTTAAAATAATAGAGAGTTATTGAAAAGAAAATTTAAAAAATAATTTGATATAATTATGACATCTAAATAATTAGTCACAAAATTGATTCAGTTTTCCTTCAATCTCACGGTACTGTTGCGATTTTTTGATCTCATCAATGCAGATTGACCGGAATGACCAGTTTTTAGTATTTTCATTACTATTGCCTCTCGAGTAAAAGAATTCAGTAACGATGCGCGGATTATACTTGCAGATAGAGGATTCACCGTGGAACTTACCTTTTTCACGAGAGCAGAGGCATCTGCTGAATTATAAAGCTCCTAAAGAATTTCATAAATCAAAATCCTCTCGTTATCGACCATCAGCAGGGGGCAACGTGTCAGTCGAAAGTTGAGCCGTGAGTTATGCAGTGGAGAATTTTTAAAAAGCTCGCGAGACTTGATCGTAACCGGCGGCTTAGCATTACTTAAGTCCTCGGGAAGAACATAAGCGATTATATCTACCTAGCAATCCCACGTAATCCTCGGTTTCCATAAAGCAGGATCCTCGTGGATGCTCGCGCTTGCGCACGCTGTACACCTCTAATAAACTCCTCGTCAGCCACCGCCTGAATATTCCAAAACTGCCCTACGTAAGTTACCGGATATCTCCATGGTGTTCGACAAATGCTTATGCAGACTATTTCCTTTTTTCTCTCCTCTGTATCTCAATTCTGCCGAAGGCGCATTCAACGCGTTGAAACACACCCTTCGTCGTGGATTTTACGAATTTTCACGATAATTCTACGCACTCTAGAAAAGCAAATTGAGAAAATTTGTTTTACCTAATGGAAGCTCTGCCTCTAGTCGCATAGCGTTTTTGAATGCTTCCAATAATTTCGTAATCGAATACAGGGGTAACGTCGCGTAATTAGATCCAAGGTATGCTATTTTTCTGTCCGACTTCCCTCTGAACAGATCGATCAAAACTCACGAGCTCCCCCATAGTTTCAAGCCGGAGCTCGTCTGATTGCCGGTAGAGTAGCCTAGCTTAATCCGATCCTGCGTTCGTCGGGATTCGCGAGAGAGCAAGAATCAGCGCAACGATGACTTTCGAGACAGGAAGAAGGATAGAGAGAGAGAAAGAGAGGAGGATTAGCCGTGGATGAGTGGCAAGACTTTCCATCTCGGGACGGTGCTCGTTTCTCTTCGTTCTTTTTCCCGTGTACACGCGGATAACCGGCCCGGAGCAAGAACTACAGGGGCCGAGTAAAGGGGATGAAAGTGCAGAGAGATAGGTGCAGTAGATGGAAAAACGAGAAAGAGAAGGAAAGTGGCGAAGGGATAAAAAGGTTCGGAGAGATATGACAGAGCGATAAACTGAAAAACAGAGATGCTGATGCGATGGAGTGGCTAGTATGGCTGACCTGGAGAACCGGCAAGTGATCTCCTGAGGGACAGAGTCTGGTTATGGGGAGAGGTGCAGGAATACCACACCTTCGCGTAGCTGCGCGAATACATACGTTTAAGGAGGACCGAGAGAGACGCGAACGATAAGCCAGAAACGTCGTGAATACAGATGGATCGACCGATAAGCTGGCTCGTTTAGTTTACGAGCCCTCTGATGTGTCACATTCGTATCGCTCTGTCCTAGTGTAGAACGCGTCACTGCTAGATTCGCTTTTGCCTGTTGGCCCCGTTTACGATACTATTCTTTCGTGAATGTAGAAACAACCTCGCGATGGCACCTGGCCCGCCCAGCGATAAGAACGATCGTCTGTTCGTTCTATTGCCCTACGTGACCTCCGGCTACCGTTTTCCCCGTTACACTTGCTTCTTTTTTACCTTCTGGAGACTGGTGGTTAGGACGGTTAAGGTGTTTCGCTCGGTCGTGAGCTTGAATTGAGATTGCAGGAGGCAAAAAGTTAGGGTTGAGGTAATATAAAATTGCTGGTGATCCTGGTCCCTTTAGATTTACATGGACGGTAGGAGATTGTATTTGAAGAAAAAGGGTATCCGAAGATTCGTGTTTTTTGCGGTTAGAAGTGACGATAGATTGGAGGAAATACTACGTGGGGAGACTTTATGAGAATTTATTTACTTTTAGCTGTTTGTTTTTTTAGTAACAACGAGACGCAACAAACTGTTCAATTTTATTTTTCATTTGAAACCATCAAAAGTATCAACACTCAAACCTTCATCGCCCGAACTGTTATCACTCAAGTGAAATATTCGAGGTGATCGAGATACTTCGTTCACTCGGTATTACTCAGATTGTGTAATATGAAATGTCAGGTTCATTTTGATTGTCACCTAACGAAAATCCCTAGATTCCCCAACAGTAGCTTAACAAGAATTGCATAAAGTATAAATTAACACGAAGAGTCTAACTAATCACCCGAGTGATAAATTTGCGAACAATTAAAAATCCGACAGTACACGTTACACGATCCAACAGTTCGCAATTGCAGCCTACTCTTCTCCGCTGCGAATCGAGCACTCTAAGAACGTTCCTCTCGGAGTCACTCGGTCAGCGCACGATCGCCTCGCCTCGCCCGTAGAAACTGGTCACAGGAGGAATTTAAACCGGCGAGTCACGCGATCGGCCAGCCGATCGGTGGATATCTAGAACTAGTTGCGCTAGATCCGCAGACACACCGGTCAATGTGTGCCGCGGATCTCGGCTGAACGTGTAAATCTCCCGAATGCGGCCTCCGATGGCAGAAGGCGAAACTGATAACCGCGGACCACGCGAGTAAATCAACCGCTATGACGTCGAAAAGGGTTAGCGGCGTGGAATTCCATTTCTCCGTGGCGATATCGTCGCGCGGCGCTTATATCACGCCTGTTGGAGGAACGG
This sequence comes from Habropoda laboriosa, assembly GCF_001263275.1. Lineage (NCBI taxonomy): Eukaryota > Metazoa > Arthropoda > Insecta > Hymenoptera > Apidae > Habropoda > Habropoda laboriosa. Next base: position 218,318 of record NW_017101109.1, read on the forward strand.
CCGAAGTTAATCACCGGCTGCTATTCCGGAGCGTAAAAGGAACGAGTTCCAGTCGAACAATGCTCGGCCGTCACCGCGTCGCGGCAAGATGGAAACTCGGCTTACTGCGAATTGTCCAGCTGTGAAGGATTTAGCTGAAACTTTTTCGTCGGAACTGTAACCAATTTCATGCTGTTCCCTCTTCTATTTTTCTTTTCTTTTTTTCTTTTCGCCCGAATAAGCTACGCTTATTTATGGGATAAAATTCTCCGCCGAATGGACAGTTGTAAATTTTAAGGATGATTAATATGCGGATTCGCTGGACGATCGAGCAATTTTTTTTAGAATTGTGTGCATTTGGGGGGGATTTTAGAAAGTAAAATGGTAATTGTAAGTGAAGGAATGTCTCTTCTGTGTGGCTTTGTAAGACAATTTTTTTAGTCCGAGTGTAGATTTTAATTTAGATTTAGAGCTCGTGGGATCTGTTTCGAAAGTAACTGTTCGTTTATCATCACTTGCTATTTTTAATCTTTCGAGTTCTTGTTTCTCCCTTCTTTTTTTTTTTTTTTACGAGGCAGGAAACACGAAATATCTCGTGATCTGTCAGCAACATGTTAAGGTTTAGGATCTGATAGGAGCGAACGAGTAAACTGGTAATTGATTCAGAAAAATATAACCTTGCAAGTTTTATGATGTTGTTGAAACTGGAGAAGCAGTGTTAGAATATTTTAGTAGCTTTTGCAAGTGGCGAGTAAATGATTAGAATAACAAATTATCTTCGAGGTGGAATAGAAATAGCAAGTTTACCACAAACTGCTCAGAACTTAAGTGTTTTAGCTCGTTTTCGCTGTAACTTCTTGCCCTTTCTAACTGTTTCAGTATTTTCAGTTACATGTTCAAATTGTTATTAACCTTTCGAGACGTTGATCTTTGTGCTTTCTCCGAATTTGCCAGAGGCTGCTGAACTCGGAATATTCCCGTGCCACATACTTTTAGAAACGAAGTCTCGTCCTCGATGTTTATCTTATAATACAAGCATTGTGCTCATTTTTAATGGGTTTATTTGTATACGAGATAAGAATTTCATTCTTAACCTAGAACACCATGTGACGCCAGCACATTATACGAAAAGATAAATCCAAGGGAACAAAACTTGCAATTTGCATGAAGCGTGGCAAAATATGGTTCAAGATATTGC
>NW_017101109.1:219650-225957 GCF_001263275.1 Habropoda laboriosa
CTCGGTGTATGCGAGTTAACTTTTTCGATAAGGATTTTCATTTTTTTTCTTCGCTGTCGTCTAACTCTTAACACACGTTGTTAATAAAAGAAGGAATTATTCGACGAAATAATATTTCCGTGAAGGAATTTCTGGAAGAAATACGAAGATCTTGAGGATACACGTATAAATCATACATGGAAAGCAGCAAATCATCTCGGAGACACGAGCAGTCCCATTGGAGAGAAAGCCATACGCACTCAGAGTTCTCCCCAAGCCTAATTATGACGAATCGAGCGTCTGTCGGCGCGACAGAAAGAAAATGAGCGATCCAGAGTAGAGAAAAAAAAAAAAGAAGGGAGCTCGGGGGCTTCGTGTGATGGCTCTACTTGGAAGTCTCGAGACGCGCGGCATAGAGCTCTTCCAGCCGCTCCCGGAGCAAATCTTATTCGAGCAAGATTAATTCCCTTGTTCCTCCTTCTATCAGTCGAATCGCTGGTACGTGCTCGCGCCCAGAGGACGAAGGGTAGCGTTGAAAGCGCCCAGAGAAGGAAGAAGAAGAGGAGGAAGAAGTAGAACGAGAAAGTAAGAAAGAAAAAAAAAACAGAGAAGGAGGCGACGATCAAAGAAGAGATTGCCTCTTACTAATAATCATTCACAGCCCATTACCGCCGGGTGAATCATTCGTCGCGGGAACACGCGGAAAGTTGAGCGGCGCCTGGCTAAATCATCGACCCTCGTTTCCCCCCTCTCTCTTTTTTCTCTCTTTTGTCTCTCTTTTCTCTCCCTTTTTTCTTTTTTCCTTCTCTTTTCCCTCTGTTTTCTCTCTCTTTTGTCTCCCTTTTGTATCTCTTTTCTCGGTCTCCCTCTCTTCTCTCTCCTTTCTCGGTCTCCCTCTTTTCTCTCTCTTTTCTCGGTCTCCCTCTTTTCTCTCTCCTTTCTCGGTCTCCCTCTTTTCTCTCTCTTTTCTCGGTCTTCCTCTTTTCTCCCTTTTTTCTCGGTCTCCCCCTTTTCTCTCTCTTTTCTCGGTCGCCCTCTGTTCTTTCTCCGTCTCTCTGCGTTTGAAAGGGAGAATAAACGAGGAGAAAAGTATGGAGAGCCGTGGATAAATTTCCAGATCCGCGAAGAAGACGCTGGACATCGATTCGATTCGAATCGGGTCCGGCGCGCATCAAACAATGCTCGCAATTACGGTGTGCGGCCGGGAGCGTCGGTGCTCGGTCACCCCGACGCCTGTCGACAATGCCTGGCAAATGTACCGTCTCATTTGCCAATATTGTTCCACTTTTGTGTCTCCGCTGACCGGTGTGCGTGCGTGCATGCACACACCGCATCGCCCACCGATCGATCCTAACTTTTGTACAGCCACGACAATGGGAGGCTGTGCACGCGCTTCGTCTCTGTGGGGAGGAGAGGCGTGAATATGGATTCGCGTGTCCTGGTTTTTTCTTCTCGGAAACACGAGTCTTAGAATTTGAATCAGAGAGGCACAGGTATCGCATCGATTCAGCTGGAATTTAGAATTTCTTTCAAAGGTTCCTGAGAATATACCGCAAATGTGGATTTTGAGAGGGAAAATGTAGGGTTGTAGCTTGTCCAGGGGTTGGAACTATCGATTTTCGTGAATGATTTAAGGTGATAATGGGTATTGCTGTGATTTAGACTGATATCGCTTTGTGGAAGGTTGGAAAAAATGCTGCAAATGGGGATTTTCAGAGGGAAAATATCGAGTGGTGTCTTGTTCAAGGGATGGAATTGTAGATTTTCGTAAAATGTTTAAAGTGATATTGGGTATTGCTGTGATTCAGACTGATATCGCTTAGTGAAAAATTGGAAGAAATGCTGTAAATATGGATTTCGAGAGGAAAACTGTCGAATGGTAATTTATAAAAGCGATGTAATTTTAGATTTTCATAAAGGATTTAAGGTGATATTGGGTATTGCTCTGATTTAAATGTACTAACGTAATTTTGAGCATTTAGAGATTCTTTTCTCTTATAGATTCTCTGGTGCAATGGAAAAAATGTAGGTTTACAAAAAGGAAGATAAAAGAAGTTAAATTCATTTATTTATTTAGCATTTTCACTACAAATTATTGTAATAAACAATATTCATATTATTGCATTTGCATAATTATTATATGGAAAAAGATTGCACAGAATAAAATTGTTACCTGTCATTGGCACGTACATAAGAGCGAGGCCATAGGCTGTTACACCCTAACTCGTTCGTGCAAGCAAGAGAAGAAAGCTGAATATAAAAGTAATCTGACGGCAGCGTTCTTTGCTCGAAATAAAGAGAAACGGGGCAAAGGAGCTAATAGAAATTCATTCAAATTTTCAGTAATATCGGGAACAATGGTTGAAATTTCACTTTGTCTTGATTCCACGTACACGCGGTATGAATTCGAATTCATAGGAATATTTTTTCATATTGCCGTCGTTCGTAGATTCGAGGTAAAGCAGAACGTAGAAGGGAAGCGTAATCTGGATTCGTTTGGATTTCGGAAAAAATTGAAAGTAACGCACGAACTTGGGAATCTCGTGTGGCTTTTCTCCTGCGGATCGCCATGATACTGCTACCTCGTGTTCGTTCACATCCGGAATTTCCGGGTGTTCCGTTCGAACCGAAGAATAGGGTTCGCTTGTTCCCTTCCGAAATTGACGATTCCAGATTTTCGAAAAGAAAGTTTTCTTATTATACGAGAGCTCCGATCTTTCCTTTATTAATCCAGAAAGTATAACTTGGCGGAACGGAAAAGTTGAAGACCAAATCCTGATTTTTCTTGCGATAAGTTCCGGAAGAGCAGACACTGCCGCGGAAAAACTTTAACAACCACGCCTGACTTCTGCCTCGAGAACTTTCGATTTGTCATTTTTGTTTTCAGTAATTCTCCGTGCCGAGCGTCCCGTTTCTCACAATTTAAAACTATCCGACACTTCTTTCCTTTCTCGTCGATCGTATCGGAACCCAGCGAAAGTACGAACGCTGATTATTTTAAAATATACGTTTCTATTGCAGTTCGGTTATGACTTTTTCAGTCTACGTGTTGGATTATTCCTAAGAACACCCTGTAGAAATAATCGAGCGAGGACGAAAATGTCTCGGCGTTCTTTTAGACAAAGACACTAGGACTACCAGCAGATGTGCCTATACCCTGTTCAAAATTAGAGTAACCTCGCTTGGCGCATGGGCGTGCCTAACGCAGGGCTAGAACCACTAGGAACGTCCAAACCCCCACTTAAGCGCCTACGTTTTTCTCCGCCTTACCCTCTGCTACGCTCTCTGTCTATGCGCAGAACGGACGAGAATCGGTCCGAGAGCGAGGTTACTCTTATTTTGAACATAGTATAGTGTTCGTCTTCGAGTCTGCACACTGCAATACAATAGGATAAACAGTTCGTAGGTACAAGCGGACCCCAGCTTTCTCATTTTGGGTGTCCAGAGACAGTTTCATAGGACATTTCAAACAGTAAAGACGTTTCTTCAGAGTCGTTGAATAAATTGAGTAGCAGTTATACAAAGACAATGTTATTTCAATCACCCATTTCCAATACTACGAAATTCCAGAATCTTGTAACGATTGTTCGGCTTCTCTTCACATTCGACAAGTGTCCTAATGCGAACAGAAGTGTACTTCACGCTTTCATTCTACAACTACTCGTACTCAAAGGCTTGCAAAGCGTAGACGAGCCTTCGCGAACGACTCAAAAATCCTTATCGCGCTAATTCCATAAGCGACACAGCTACGAATCACATCGTCCCGCGAATTTTATTAGCAACCAGCGTAGAACTACGCAGTTTCGAAAGCGTCACTTTTCCAAGATCAAGCGGCGCGACAAGTTGGTAAATTACAGTTCGACCGTCTACGCTTCAAATTGCGCCTGATATTCCGCCGTGACGCGAGTTGCGATCAAAGACTTCGTGAAGATTCGAAGCGCGCGTACATTCGAAAGGCGCTGCTCCCCCTTTCGAAACGCGCTCGTTCAACCCCTGAACTCGATACTCGGAAAAGAATGAACGAGCTCTCGCAGTTACACGATTACGAAACTTCGTCGCCTATTCACGTGTCCGCGTCTTTCGGTGCTTCTCGTCGGATATTACTCGCGAGGCGGCGCCGCCGTGTGTAAACGCGGCCCTCGGGACGATAAGATCGGCCGGTAGTAACGCGTGAACGCGTCGCAATATATATTCCAGTTGCGTACGTTCTACAAATAACGGAGAGAGTGCCGCGTGTGCACGCGTTCCTCGAAACACGGCAGACGACAAAGGGGTTGGAGGAGAGAAATCATAGAAACGTTATCACGACGGTTCTCCGGCGAACGATGAAATACTCGTCGGTTCCTGTTCGTTATGCGACCGTACAGTTCCGTGTCCCTTCGTAGTTTCTCTGTCTGTACACACGTATTCGTGCACGCGCGTATGCACCTCGTACAGGATGTTTCTAAAGCGGACAGTGAGAGTTCGGGGGTGAGTTCTGTGCTCGCCTTCGCATGGAGAGAATGGTCGTAAGCGTGTCTATTCGAAGACGTTTCCTCCTCTGGTTTATAGTCGTTGCCTTTCGAGACGGAATTCTGTGGAAATGGAGTACTCGTGTGTTGTACGTTATGGGGAACATTGTATCTTCCCGGTGAAATGTACGCGATAGGATGTTTACCTGTTAGCGACGACGTATTTTTAAGGGTCTTCGGAGGCAATTAGTCCGGTGCTGTTTTACCTTCGTGGGATTTATGGTGGGTGATGGATGTGTTGGATGATTGTGATGAAACAACACGTGGTATTAGTAGGTTGCTTATTCTAGGAAATATGTGTGATCTGGTTTGTGGGTTACGGGAGAATAAACGTACTCGTGCTCGCGCTTGAAATCTTTTATTTCTGAAAACCCAGACGAGACGTCTGATGTCGCTCGTGCGACTTTCGTCGGTTGAATCCCTTCGCGTCGTCGGTCGGGACCCTGGCTGCTCTCGGAACGGATCTCAAGTGTCTCCCCGCTTTCCGAGGACAGCCATATCGCTCGTGCGACTTTCGTCGGTTGAATCCCTTCGCGTCGTCAGTCGGGACCCTGGCTGCTCTCGGAACGGATCTCAAGTGTCTCCCCGCTTTCCGAGGACAGCCATCCTTTATCGGCCCGCCGCGATATCGACACCGACGAAAGATACGTCCGTTGCGTGCCTCTCGCAGTCTCGATGGTGTTTACAATGTGGCGCCGTGCCACAGGTTAATTGAGAAAAAGCAACACGTAATGTTTATCAGTTGTTTATTACAATAAATAACTCCAGTGGAATGGTAAACTATTGTGGTGGTCCTAAGCGTGGGATTGTAGTTGGACGGCGGCACTAGACTGACTAGTTGGTCCCTTCGAGTCCTTAGGCCAGCAATGGGTGCAATAAACCCAGGTGAAGAGACGTTCCCTGCTTACGCACCGAGAGAGTACGCGCATGTTAACGATGAATTTCAACATAAGCAATGTACTGTTGAATGGAAATGTGTAAACTTTTGTGGTGCTAGTATTTCAAACTCACGTAGCTATCTGGTATCATAGGATTGTTTGGAAGAAGGCATGAGAAAGTTTAGGGGTTGCAAGTAGTCTGACATTGCATTGCTCTAAAAATAAGAATATTGCTCCTAAATGATTGGGAAAGGCAGGGTAGCTTTCTGGTAAAAGGATGATAATTTAAACAATTCCTTGAACACTGCTAGTATTCCTATCATGATCTCGAAGGAACGACGTTAAGACTTGTTCGATCGAACAGCAAATCTACAACGAAATTAGCAATGCAATCTTCCTAAAGGAATATCCATTAGGATCTACCCGGTAGAAACGTTCGTAAACCCTTCTCGTACCTAAGGAAACACATCAATAGATAGAATTTCTTGGCATATTAAAGATTCCATAGATCGAGCACCCGAAAAGGGAGCAGAAAAATGCTCATCGAGAAAGAAACATTCCTCCCTTCGTATCCGTACCATTCCAACGGAATCTCCTCAGGCTAAGTAGAGAGCGTTCCTCTAAAATTTGGCCGTCCACTTTACCAGCCAGCTGGATAGGTACGTGGTACTACGAAGAAGAGGAAGGCTTTTGCTAGCGAGGCTCTACCGTTTACGGTCCATTAATATCACTTTAGTAAGTGGGAGTATAGTCGGACGAAGGGCAATCCGTTTTCATCCGCTCGTCGTCGGATCCTCGACGGAGGAAGAAAGAGAAAACTTCGTGGATAGGAAGGAAGGAAGGAAGGAAGGAAGTAAAAGGAAAGAAGTTCGCTTTGCGCGAACAGAAACCTGGCTCTCCGTGAACGGATGCAATAATTAAGGTAGATACTCGTGGTAC